>NW_028318515.1:8643804-8944891 GCF_062004578.1 Staurois parvus
ATATGAAACTGTATTAAACAAGCAGCAGCTGAGACACTCCATCCATTTCTCTCTGGCGTATTTTACCCCCTACTGGGGCTTATGCATAGTTGACCATACATGGCATTCAAGATTACAATAGGCTTTAGTCATGCATTTCTGATGCTACAGCAGTGAAACTGGAGTAGGAGTATGGAGCGACAGCACTTGGTCAGGGACACAGGCATCTGACACTCCTGGAAGTGTCAAATGCCATGTATGGTAGCAGCAGTATGGATGCTGCAGCCCTGGAATAGAGGGAAGATAAAAGATGCAGGCTGCTGGAGGGGTGAGTATTATACATCTTCTATTACAAGGGTACTGGGAATTTTTAGAGACTTACAAGATAAATATACTATAAATGTGCTGATGTTAACTAGTAATACAAAGAGTAGGCAAATGCTAAAATTCACAACGAAGCCAAAGTCTTTTCATACCACTTAACATATTACATTTAAAAAAAATTACACAAAAAAAGCCTTGATTCATCAGCACACAAAATGTGCATAATTTTTAAGAACAGTAAACCACAGCAATCAATCCATTTCCAAACTGCTGAAATCAACCCAGAACAAGATGAGTATTAACTGATAGTATTGAGTACTGCACGTGGAAATGATCAATGCTCATTGAATAAGGTATAGAGTTGCTTATAATAAGCACATATATATTATAGGTGCGCAATCAAAAAAACCTCCAGAAAATCTATTTTAAATTGTCCACTACATACTAACTACATAGCCTCAAACTAGTCAACCCACGCATATTTTATGCTTTCCACAGTAATTGCATGTTAACTCTATTACAATGACTTGTTCAAGCAGAAAGCAGCTAGATGCTTGGGTTTATGTGTCTTATTTTAAATGCGTGATCCACAGTAAGTAACCATGTCAGTCCCATGAGTGTCTCCTTGCTGCAGAAAATTACACTTTTCACACTAAGTTAGTTTTATTAATAATATTTTCTGATGCATGTGAAACCATCAGGCAGCAAATCTCAAATTGCTTGACAAATATACCTTAGCATTCTAGTGATGAGTTTTAGTTTTAAGAGTAATTAAACAATATGCAAATGGCCCATAAATAACTTGGATAATAATAAACTGGGAACACATGCATCAGGAAAGTAATCATACATAAATAAATATTCACTCTGCATATTTATTTCATTAAAAAACAGCATTTAAATGACAGTGTAAAGTGTTTAACTGAAAAATGTAATTTTGTTTTCCATATAAATTTACACTACAGTCACAGTTTTAGCTCTATAAAAATGTCATCTACAACAGGCTACAAAGAAGATGCAAATAGGTTGAAAGGAACAAATCCTTAAATGTAACCCACAAATGGAAACCATTTGCTTTCAGCATAGAATACCAAGCCACTGTGTTGTCACGTAATACAGCCATTGATGCAGAAATTCCAATCTTTTGACATATATATAAGCCTTTTTTTCCAAATCTGTACCATTAACACATCACATTTTTCCATTACAGATACAATGTATTTATATTTTTGTCCAACCCCATGCTTTATTTTCAGTAATATTTTAAGAGACACAATAATTATTTGACTTGTGACTCTGTTGAGAGAGCTAGAACACAGAAAGTTTTGCAGGGCTTATTCACCTTACAGGTTCAAGGGGGAGCGTAATGGGTCGTTTTGACACCAGGGTTAAATTGCTTAAAGAATAAGAATGTTTAATTTGTAAATAAATGTTCACTTAGCTTAGTAAATGAGGTGAATCACATGCAACCAAATTCCCCATTTCTCCATTTGCCTTGCACATCTTTTACTAAATTAAGCAAGCATACACATACAAAGGGAACATTCACATTGGTAAGTGACTGATCTCAATTAAATCAACCTATTACATCAAAATGTACTGAGCCAATTCCGAGGTCACATGTCTGTTCATTCACAGGCATCCAAACTAAAACCTGTCACACAAATCTAAACTGTGTATAGACATAGGCATTACCAGATGCCTGCACAAACTTTGTGTGTCCTGAAATTCCACTGATTCTCAGAAGTCAAAACCTGAACTCAGTCTCTGACTTACTGGTTTACAGAAAGCCAGATGTACAAAAGGCCTCTATAGCATTATGCTGGGCAATACATGTATTCAATTCTGATCAATGTAAAAGGACAGCGGTTATAGAGAAAGCAATCTACAGATCGACTTCTGTATGAACAGCCTGTAGGATAAGTGCTTCTTGATCAATGTATTCTGATGGAGGGGAAGTTTCCCAGCTGTCAGAACACAAAAGCTCAATGGGAGCGATTCCCCTATCCACCTTGAATGTGTGGATGGGGGAAATGGATCTTTTTTTTTTTGTTCAACCCACTGGTTGAACTAAAAAAAAAAAACTCAAAAAGAAACTGGGCTGCTTTATATAATGGATACCTCTTGTTGGTTTCCACATTGTATTTGGGGATGCAAGGAGCATGTATTTGCAGTATTCTGCAATTCTGCATACAGGGGCTGAAAGTGCTCAGCACTGAGGATATTTAGCTACCAAATGTCAAAGGCATCTGTTGTGGCATACAAAATTAAACCACAACTTCACCCAAAAGGGGAGATTCTGCTTGTTTGCATCCTCTCCCCTCCACTGCCACATTTGGCACTTTTTTTTTGGAGTGGGTGACAGGTACCAGCTCCCACTTCGGTGTCGGATCACTATAGTGATCTTAGTGGAGTTTAGGCCTCTCCTTCCTCCTTCCCCCCCACAGCCTGCTGGGACACACACACAGGTCCCAGAAGACTGCAGGACAATTCACAAAGTGCAATAGGAAACTGGCTGTGAAGGCATCACTGCCAGTTTCTCTTACTTAAGATGCCAGTGCCTGCACCCAAACCCTATTGAGGACATGGCAGGATCCCTAGGCAGGTAAGTATTGTCATATTAAAAGTCAGAAGGTACAGTAATTGTAGCTGACGACTTTTATTTTTTTTCGGGGTAGACTGGAGCTCCTCGAAGTTTTACTAAGTGTTAATGTGATAGATTCTCTTTTATCTCTACTGAACAAATTAACTTTGCCAAACAATGACAGCTTTTATTAATGAGTGCCTGACCAGTGTTGATGACAAGTTCCCTTTAAATTTTGCTATAACTTCTGCTACCGCCAAATAAAATAATGCTGGAAAGACACAGAACATAGTGTCATGTAAAGTTCTTAAATCAAACCTACTATGCAAATGCCTCCTGAGAACTCACAATCCCATGAAAGTGCAATCCTGCAATGGGCTACGGCACATTCACTTGGAATTTCAAGTGCCCAGCTTTTCCAAGAGACAGAAATGTGTTTTTTCTACAAAAATGTCATTTGACAACATTGTGGAGAAGAGCAACATTTTTTTTTCAACATTCTTTTTTTTTATTTTCAGATTGAAATTGGGGTGCAATTTCATAGGTTACAGTATGTTTCCTGCAGAAGATACAAAACTACTATACAAATAAAAAGGAAGCATCTTGAATCTTACAAGCAAAAACATGATTATAGAGGTTTGCTCAATCCGTAGACTTATATTTCTGTGTTTATGGTCAAAGAACTCCATAACATTCATTCTTTTTTAATCACACAATCGAAAGTACATTTTCAGTATATCGAAGGATACTGTAAATGAAAAAACAACTATTGTATACGTGGCTATGTTGCGTAGCATAAAACTAAGCAACATATGTTTTTAAACTGGCAGCATATCTACCAGATGCAAAATATTCATCTGAATAAAAAAAGTTTAAAAAAATACTTCTCAGCTTCTGGTGCTTCTGCGACAGGAGGGTGCTATCAGTGTGCCTAACTGCTGCCTCCTGGGCACTTAAATGTCCACAAGAATAAAATCCTGAAATGAACTGGTGTGAATTCTCAAGGAATTTTGAGTGCTCAGCTTTTTCAAGAGGCAGCGGTGAGGTGCAGTGGCATCAACCTGAGTGGTATAAGATACTGTTAGAATTTCTATATGAGTTTCAGTATACTGTAATATTGACTAGGGACCATTTTTTACAGACAATGGTTCTACCATTAGGTTAAAATAAATGCAAAGGTGTGGTTGGTAACTTTTTATGGTTGTGCCCTAAAATAGCAAGCATTTGGCATAATGTTATCCTTAGCCTTCAATAACAATGTTTCATTCACACCTAGTTTTGTGAAAGCTAAGCTAAAATGCTAAGATACCAAGAGGAAGGAAAGGGAATATGAATAAGCAAAAATTATGGATAATATTAACTAAAATACGGTATCACCATGTATAGACTATAGTATGGTGTTAACTGGATTATTTTTTTAGTTTGTAGGACATTGTTTGGTCTAAAGTCTTAATGAAGTAAATGTCATATGGTAGAACTCAATATAAATGCTGTTTGTAAAACCAAAGAAACAAACAGTTGGATAGGATTGATGGAGAAATTGTCATTTTTCCTTGGCAACTCACTAATACATAAGAATGTATACAAGAATGATTGAGGAGCTATCAAGGGGGATGGTTTTTCACTCAACTGGCCAGACACTCTGGGAATGTATGCTATCTTCCTCATAGGGGATGCCGGTTGTTTTGGACACGAATTGGCCAAACTTCCAGGAATGTATGGTCTTCCCTTAAAAGGTAATGCTATTTTCAAGGTTTTTAAGTGGTCATTACTACCAATTATCCCTGTTTATAATGCAGTTAGTCTCTCAACAGATTTGCTTTACATACACATCTGGTATGATCATCTGCAAAGCCATTGAAAATGGGCGGGACTCCTTGGAGGGAAGCATCTTTATCATATCTGCAGCTAAGTTTCTTGTTAGGGCCCTTTCACACTGCTCTGTTTAAAAACCGCAGTAAAATGCATATGTGTTTTTGGTGTGTTTTCTGGTTGCCTGACTCCAATAATGCACCTGTGAAACATGCACATGTAACTCATAAAGCACACCAAAAACACAAACGAGGTGTAATTTTGATATGTTTTTAATGCATTTTTGATGTATTCTGCATTCATTTCAATGAGGATGTACACTTTTGGTGCACCTAAATGCAGAATGCAGGACTTTTAAAAAATGCACTGCACTGCAGTGCATTGGTGTGAAGAGTTCCATCAGATATAAAGGGATGCATTTTTCAGAATACAGAATAGCTAATCTCAGCGCTCTTCTTGCTGGGCTATTATATCTAATTAGGCAGAGTTCACAAAAATGAATTTTTAGTGCTTTTTGCAGAAACGCACTACAGTCCATTTAACATGGTTTCCCGTGGAACACATTCATATCTATTTTTGAGCCACTGCATCTTTGGAAAGGGTCAGGGACTTTTTTAAATGCAAAATATTGCATTTTTGGTTCAATAGACTTCAATAGAGATGCTGCAGAAAACACATGTAGTGCACTTTTGGTGTTTTTTTTATGTGTTTTTGATGCATTTTGCATTTTCACCAGAAAATGGCCCAGAAAATAAAAACATAAAAAATGCAAAACGCATCAAAAACACGTCCAAAACACATGTGCAAAAACACAAACCACAACGCAAAAAGAACTGCAGAAAAGGACAAAATGTAAACTGCATTGGTGTGAACCAGGCCTAAGATTAGATAGTGTATGGAGATCTGTAATAGATGTCCTGATACTGACAGAAAATCAGCCTGCATGCATATGGAGCCTGAATAATCTAATAGAGAAAGCAAGGAGTAAGCCTTTGATACAATGTGTAAAATTGCTTAACACATTAGCAACAAGTCACAAAAAACAGATAACACAGTAGCAAATGCAAAAAAAAAATCCCTGAGGTGTGGGCTGGTGCTAACTAACTAATGGATCTCTGCCTAAGCTAGCTAGACAAGGCTGCCTTCTGATATGAGCTGGGAACCCCGAGGCTGCAAAAGAGAGAGGAAATGGAGGGAGAGGTGCCAAGCAGCAGCCGGAGCAGTAAAATCACTTTATTAGGAAATTAAAACAGCAGATATTGCACTTACAAACATCTATGCATGCTCGCAGCTGAAGGGTCAGGGATTAATGGTCATATCCTCCTGGGAGCCACCATGGGATACTGCACAGGCTTCTTTCATCCATCGATGGTTGCAGCAGCTCCCAGGAGGATATGATCATCACTCTCTGACCCTGGAACTGCCTTACTTCTACATGTGAGAATACATAGACATTTGTGAGTGCAATATGTGCTTTTTTTATTTTCTAATAAAGTGATTTTACTGCACTAGCAACTGCTTAGTGCCTCTCCCTCCTTTTCCTCTCTCTGATACATTTTTCGTGCATTTTTGTTCCACTTTTTAAACACCAAAAGTACATCAAAAACCAACCAGTGCGAAAGGGCCCTTAATGTTATGTCATTACTCTTTGCGCATTTGAAAATGAACCCCAAAAACAAATACCTATCATGTAACCATGTTATTTATTTATTTCAGGTATTTATATAGCACTGTCAATTTATGCAGTGCTTTTACATATATATTGTACATTCACATCAGTCCCTAACCCTCAGGGGGCGTACAATCTATGGTCCCTAACTTACATTCATACATACACATACTAGGGCCAATTTAGACAGGAGCCACTTAACCTGCCAGCATGTCTTTGGAGTGTGGGAGGAAAGCGGAGGAAACCCACGCAAGCACAGGGAGAACATGCAAACTCCAGGCAGGTGGTGCCAAGGTTGGAATTCGAACCAATGACCCTAGTACTGCCAGACAGAAATGCTAACCATTTAGCCACTGTGCTACCCATAGTTAAATCAAGAATACCTTTTCTTTTTTTGGAGGTTGAAATGAAAGTTTTTGTAGAGCACGTTTATTGCACAACATACAAGATAAAGATATGAATAAACAAGAAACATGTATTTTAAAAATAAAGTTTAGCCGAAACTCAAGACTTAAATTTTTTTGTATGGTGAAAGAACTCTATAATCTTCAATGTCTTTATATGGTAGAGTATAAAGTATATTTTCAGCATATTAAAGGATACATGAAAAAACAGCTATATCTGAGTAGCTTAGAACTAGGCAACATATGATTCTAAATCTGTAGCACAGGGGTCTCCAAACTTTATAAATGTAGGGCCAGTTTACTGTCCTTCAGACTTTAGGGGGGTCCGACTATGGCCAGTGGGAGAAGAAAATGTCCTGGCATCAGTGGGAGTAAACAATGCCTCATCATTAGTATTAAAGGGAGATATAGTGCCCCATTACTGGTATCAATGGGAGGAATAGTTTCCCATTTTTGGTGTCAGTGGGAGGAATAAAGCTCCATCATTCGTGTCAGTTGGAGGAATAGTGCTCCATCATTGGTGTCGTGGGAGGAATAGTGCCCCATCATTGGTGTCAGTAGGGGGAATAGTGCCCTATCATTGGTTTCAGTGGGAGGAATAATGCCCCATTATTGTTGTCAGTGGAAGGAATAGTGCTCCATCATTGGTGTCGTGGGAGGAATAGTGCCCCATCATTGGTGTCAGTAGGGGGAATAGTGCCCTATCATTGGTTTCAGTGGGAGGAATAATGCCCCATTATTGTTGTCAGTGGAAGGAATAGTGCCCCATCATTGGTGCCAGTGGTTGGAATAGTGTATTATCGTTAGTGTCAGTAGGAGGAATAGTGCCCCATCATTGGTGTCAGTGGGAGGAATAATGCCCCATTATTGGTGTCAGTGGAAGGAAAAGTGCCCCATTGTTGTTGTCAGTGGTGGGAACTAAGCCCCACTGTTGCTGATGGTGGGGGGAATAATGCCCCAAGGGCCAGATAAAAGCAAGCAGGGGGCTGCCAGTTTGGAGACCACTAATGTAGTGCATCTACCAGATACAAAGTTGCAACAAATTAGCGACTGCTGCATACCAAATCAGTTTCATGGTTCTTAAAATTTACCTGCACACATTTAAACATATTGTAAATCATTTTTACATACAGTATTAAAATTAAAATGACTAAATTATACATTTCTGGTTCACATGAAAAAAAAAAAACAAGTCTACTTTGACAAAAGAACTGAAAACATGACACCAGAGTAGCACCATTCTGAGGTGGTAAGCCAAGTAATAGATTACTGGTGTTTCTTAGAATTTTTCCTGTGAAACTGCACTTCTATTTCACACCAGCACACACTAGGTACCAGTTTGTCATAGTATTTTTCAGTCAATGTTTATGACAAAAATGGAAACGTGACTACATCCTCAAATGTATTTTTATGGGAGGAAAAGAAGGCATTCACAAAAGACTCTATAAAACAATTTGCATAGTTATTCATCAAGCTGAACATGTAAATTGGTTGTGTGTGAATTAACCAGCATTCGCTCTTAAAATTTTAGGATTTTTCACACAATGTAAAAAGCTGTGGCTGTTGTGTAAGTGGGGCCAAATCAAATGTTCATAAAGTAGTATTAATAACAAAAATGTAAAATAAATTTATTGCAGCCTACTAATTCAAAATTCAAATTGTGGTGGCTACATACATTTTCCTTTGTTAAGTTTTTTCTTTATTTTTTACCTGTTAGTCCAGCCAGTAGGTCTGTTATTTTTCAACAACATTTCATGGTCCAAGCTGTCCAGCAAAAGTGGTAGTTAGGCTCCTTTCAGATTGACAGTCTGATCGGGTCCTCCTGTCTGTTTTTCAGGTGGACTTGATCGGGCCATCCATAGACTTCTTGTCCACTGACAAGCGCTGACAACCATTCTGATCTTGTACGCCAAAAACAGACGGATTGGGGAGCTGTTCCCCATCCATCAGGCGGATAAGATCAGATGACAGTTGGGTGGAAACAGACCGCCCCATAGGAAAAAGCAGGCTGTGTCTGCTCTGTAGCAGCGGAGTGGACACAGACCTGTCATCCGTTTGCTCGGAGAGGATCAGTGGAGAGATCCCCACCGCTGAGCAAACGGATCTGCTGACGGGTCCACCCCATCTGAAAGGGGCCTTAAAGGGTTGAGCAAACTATTTAGCACTGATTTATGTGATAACAATGGTCAGCCTTTATTTATTTCTGTAAAACTTTTAACCCAAAAATGGTTGATGTAACTACTTAAAAAGTGTTACCAGGAATTCAGCTTTAATGTGTTAGTCAAGTAATTTAACACGGTCCATTCCTCAGATTAACAATGCTGAAGGCATCTTTATTGCGCCTCTACCCAGTGTGGAGATACCATAAGGCAGTAAATGTGTTACTGGCTAGATCATCAGGTGAAAATAAAGGAGAAAACCCATAAAATAGAAATTTAATTTCTACATTTGAGGACTGGTAAGCTGCAATATATTATATTTTTGTTTTTGGGTTTAATAACACTTTAAGATATCTTCTCTTCAAATCAAATATTCTAGGGTATTTTCTCTTTTGATTGAATGGTCTTAGCCTATTTCCTTTAAGATCAAATATGTTGCACCCAGTACTGCTTATATTCAGCAGAGAAATCCAATCAATAACATGTATAATATTTAACACATTCTATTTATATTAGATAGGATAACTTTGGAACAAACAGGATTTGCCAAATGAATGTTTGCCTTGCAAAAGACAACTTTAAGATCCAAAAATAATATTTTGCACATATTAAAAACATTTGCATGGGTATTATCTATGACTTTTCCACAAATGCTAATATATCCGTACAGTTTATTTATTTGTTTATAAATAAGGGCCTTTGTTGAAAAAGCAAATCATCTAATATTTTGCCAACACAAAAAAGTAATGGTCAGTGGGAAGTCTTGTTATACTGGGGATGGGGGGGTTAGTGGAAAAAAATCCTTTTACTTTGATGATCAGAAGGAAGAAGCCCCCCACCCCCACCTCTTAGCAGCAACCAAAAGGATCATTGGTGTCAGTGGTAACTTAACTGAGAGAAACTCCATCGGTTCCACTCAAAGACCTGTATCAACTGACATTAGCCTCAGAGCTATACAGGCACCATCAGTTCAATCCGGCATAATTCTTTACTTAATAAACCCAAACAATCTTTAGAGCAGTGGTTCTCAACCTTTCTAATGCCGCGACCCCTTAATACAGTTCCTCATGTTGTGGTGACCCCCAACCATAAAATTATTTTCGTTGCTACTTCATAACTGTAATTTTGCAGTGGGAGGACTAGCGCCCCATCACTGATGTCAGTGGGAGGAATAGTGTCTCATCGTTGGTGTCAATGGGAGGAATAGTGCCCATCATTGGTGTCAGTGGGAGGAATAGTGCCCCATCATTGGTATCAGTGGGAGGAATAGTGTCCCATCATTGTTATCAGTGGGATGAATAGTGTCCCATCATTGGTATCGGTGGGAGGAATAGTGCCCCATCATTGGTATCGGTGGGAGGAATAGTGCCCCATCATTGGTATCGGTGGGAGGAATAGTGCCCCATCATTGGTGTCAGTGGGAGGAATAGTGCCCCATCATTGGTATCGGTGGGAGGAATAGTGCCCCATCATTGGTGTCAGTGGGAGGAATAGTGCCCCATCATTGGTGTCAGTGGGAGGAATAGTGCCCCATCATTGGTATCAGTGGGAGGAATAGTGCTCCATCATTGGTGTCAGTGGGAGGAATAGTGCCCCATCATTGGTGTCAGTAGGAGGAATAGTGCCCCATCATTGGTGTCAGTGGGAGGAATAGTGCCCCATTGTGGGTGTCAGTGGGAGGAATAGTGCCCCATTGTGGGTGTCATTGGGAGGAATAGTGCCTCATCATTGGTGTCAGTGGGAGGAATAGTGCCCCATCATTGGTGTCAGTGGGAGGAATAGTGCCCCATCATTGGTGTCAGTGGGAGGAATACTGCCCCATCATTGGTGTCAGTGGGAGGAATACTGCCCCATCATTGGTGTCAGTGGGAGGAATAGTGCGCCATTGTGGGTGTCAGTGGGAGGAATAGTGCCCCATCATTGGTGTCAGTGGGAGGAATAGTGCCCCATCATTGGTGTCAGTGGGAGGAATAGTGCCCCATCATTGGTGTCAGTGGGAGGAATACTGCCCCATTGTGGGTGTCAGTGGGAGGAATAGTGCCCCATTGTGGGTGTCAGTGGGAGGAATAGTGCCCCATTGTGGGTGTCATTTGGAGGAATAGTGCCCCATCATTGGTGTCAGTGGGAGGAATAGTGCCCCATCATTGGTGTCAGTGGGAGGAATAGTGCCCCATCATTGGTGTCAGTGGGAGGAATAGTGCCCCATTGTGGGTGTCATTGGGAGGAATAGTGCCTCATCATTGGTGTCAGTGGGAGGAATAGTGCCCCATTGTGGGTGTCATTGGGAGGAATAGTGCCTCATCATTGGTGTCAGTGGGAGGAATAGTGCCCCATCATTGGTATCAGTGGGAGGAATAGTGCCCCATCATTGGTATCAGTGGGAGGAATAGTGCCCCATCATTGGTATCAGTGGGAGGAATAGTGCCCCATCATTGGTGTCAGTGGGAGGAATAGTGCCCCATCATTGGTGTCAGTGGGAGGAATAGTGCCCCATCATTGGTATCAGTGGGAGGAATAGTGCCCCATCATTGGTATCAGTGGGGGGAATAGGTCCCCACCATTGGTGTCAGTGGGAGGAATAGCGTCCCATCATTGGTATCAGTGGGAGGAATAGTGTCCCATCATTGGTGTCAGTGGGAGGAATAGTGCCCCATCATTGGTGTCAGTGGGAGGAATAGTGCCCCATCATTGGTGTCAGTGGGAGGAATAGTGCCCCATCGTTGGTGTCAGTGGGAGGAATAGTGCCCCATCGTTGGTGTCAGTGGGGGGAGGAATAGTGCCCCATCGTTGGTGTCAGTGGGGGGAGGAATAGTGCCCCATCGTTGGTGTCAGTGGGGGGAGGAATAGTGCCCCATCGTTGGTGTCAGTGGGGGGAGGAATAGTGCCCCATCGTTGGTGTCAGTGGGGGGAGGAATAGTGCCCCATCGTTGGTGTCCGTGGGGGGAGGAATAGTGCCCCATCGTTGGTGTCAGTGGGGGGAGGAATAGTGCCCCATCGTTGGTGTCAGTGGGGGGAGGAATAGTGCCCCATCGTTGGTGTCAGTGGGGGGAGGAATAGTGCCCCATCGTTGGTGTCAGTGGGGGGAGGAATAGTGCCCCATCGTTGGTGTCAGTGGGGGGAGGAATAGTGCCCCATCGTTGGTATTAGTGACACAAATGATGGGGCACTATCCCTCCCACTGACACCAATGATACTTACCTTGCTGACTCCTGCTTCAGCCTGGGCTCGCTCTCTCCCTCTCCCATCTACAGCCTGCATACCTGGCTGCAGCAGCAAAATTTGCACTTACCTGTCAGCTGTCTTCCTTCTCTGGCCTCTCTCTTCACTCGTTCCTGCAGCTCCCTCGATCTTCTTCGATCTCCGCGCGCTGCTGCTCGGCTCCTCCTCTCCAAGCTCTACCTCTTCGCCGGTGATTGGCCGCCTGTGTGCCTCTCCTGAGCTACAGTTCCGGTGGCCAATCAGCGGCGAGGAGGCGGAGCTGTTGAGTGATCCCGGAGGTGTGGCCAGGTTACAGGGGCAGCATATCATCCCGCCCACAGATCGCCTGAGACAGGATCGGTGTCTCGGTTCCTAAGACCATCGGAAATATGTGTTTTCCGATGGTCTTAGGCGACCCCTGGGAAATGGTCATTCGACCCCCGAAGGGGTCGCGACCCCCAGGTTGAGAACCGCTGCTTTAGAGGAACAATTGCTGATGAAGGCTGTTCTGCAGTGTTATGAGATTTTTACAGCAAATATTTTTTCAGAATTTAGATTTATGCATATATAATATTTATCCAAAATTAAAGTTGTTGTAAAAACTGAAGTTTTTTTTACCTTAAAACATTCTATGCATTAAAGTGAAAAACCTTCTGCATGCAGCTCCACCTCCAACCCCCTATATACTTACCTGAGACTGATCTCAGTTGATCAGGTGCACAACAGAAGCAGCTCTCTTGGCTTTCTCTATCCTCTTTGGACAGAGAGGCAGCAGGGTAGCCACTGGATCCTGTTGCTGTCACTCACAGCCAGTGAGGAGAGAGAAGGGGCAGGGCAGAAACGGCTCTGTGTGTCAATGGGCACAGAACTGATTCAGGAGTGAGCACACATGAGTGTACCCACAGCAAGCAGCTTGCTATGGGGGCACTCAGCAGTAGAGAACCCAAGAAGAGCAGGATCAGGGCTGCTCTGTGCAAAACCATTGCACAGAGCAGGTAAGTATGACATGTTTGTAATTAAAAAAAAATACACATTATATGAACATATCCCCCTATAGTGTATTCTTGATCCAGAGTACTAAGAGTCATTTCTGTATTTCTTTCTTCTGCTATAAAGCATGAGTCACTTCTTACAAGTTTTCCTGACACAAAGAGAAAAATTGTGACAGGGGAGGGAACAGCCTGTGATTGACAGCCTCAGCTCTGTCCTTCTTTGATTTGTGAAGGGGAGTGTGTCCCTTCCCTTCAGTCAGCTCTCAGAGCTCTCCTTACTGAGTGTAACTTCAGCTCCCCACCCCCTGTTTTTCAGAGTTGAAAGTTCCTGTGTAAATTCTGCATGTGGAATGGATGTAGGGTACAGACAACTGTAGATAGACAGGTACAACCTATGTAGGAGGATTTGTTTCATTTCTGTTTATCACCTGAGGCCAGTAACTTCACTAGGTATAGGTAAGGGTCTACAACCACTTTAAGACAAAAGGATATAAATTTAATATGTAAAAATCAGGTTTTTTATACTGCCTGTCAGGTTTCTAGTCCATGCTAGGTTATAGGAGGCTTCATTAGAGAGATTCACTCTCACTTCCTGTTCTGATGACAATGTTTTACTAGACAGGAAGTAGGGGAGAATGTTCAACAAGGATACAAACAGAAGTAAAAACCTAATAGAGGTTATGACCTTCCCTTTCTTTAATAAAGACATTTCTATTTATGTCTGTATTGCTGTTAGTTATCCAAAAAAGTTACATTTTCCCTCTAATTAAAAAAAAACAAACAAAAACAAGCTAAATGCCATTTTAACTTACATACAGTAGGTAGCAGTCACATGACACTGCTGTCCCTATTTTCTACTCTTCTGTTTACTTCCAGGAATGGTCCTTTACTGGGCGTCAATGTCATGCGTCATTGCCTGTGATACTTGGACTCTTCCTACTGGGTGGCTGCATGCGGGGTCCACTCAGGAGAAAGAGGAGGACAACATCATCATAGGGGGGTGGCAAGGACCAGTTGTCTCAGGACGCCATTACAGCACTGGATCAGTGGCCCCTTACATCAGAACCGAAGGCAGTGAGGGACCTTGATGGGGGATTTAGGTCAGTATATATGCCTTTACTAGGTAAGGGGGAGGGGAACTATCAAGATAGGTTAAAGAGTGCTGTGAAAAAATTGTTCTTGCCCAGGGCTTTAAGTAGCAGCATTTGATATCCCTTCCCAAATTCAGATAACATTTTGAAAATTAGGATATTAAAACAACAAAAACTACAGATGTAAGTCTGGGTAAAGATGTTAATATGTTGTTAGCACTGTAAATAATTGTAAATTGGATGGTGTTTTTTTCATTTAATTTATGCCTATTACACATTCATGCAATGCCATCTGTTTGATATTAGGCATTTAGTTATTTCAGTGGATTGCCCACCAGCAAAATGTCACTGGCAATGACTTACACTTATGGGCACTGCGCTCCAAGCCTGATTAATCTATGATATTCATTGGTATGTACCAGCCAAATAATTAGCATTATTGACTGTATTTTACTAGTTTTAAATAGGTTTCCTTAGCTATAATTGCCCAGAAACACTTTTGTGTTCCATTAAAGATTGGAAGTAATGCTGCTTAAGTTGGGCAAACCTCTAAAAGACGTATATACAGTATTAGTGGAGTATCAGCAGTTTACCTAGAGGACAAGAATGAGGAATAATTCAGACATCTTAGTAAGCAATAAAGTTACCTGATATCACAATTTATTAATCTTTAAAGTGATAGTAAAGGATTTTTTTTGTTAAAATAACAAACATGTCATACTTACCTAAACCCCTATTCAATCAGCGCAACACACCCTAAAATAATATGATAGTGCTCTAAATAGTTGCTGTTAAAACACTGTTAGTGACTTCACAACATCTGTACCAAAATGAATAACAATAGAATGTAGCGAAACAGACTAATATCTCATATAAAAATAAATATTAAACAATCGCCAGTAAGATTTGCCCTTACTTTCTGTGGCAGTAACAACTGGCAGAGGTATTTTGGCAGCTGGCAATGGTGTAAAGGACATCAATGGAAACCTTATATTGGTTATACGCCTTCCAAATGCTTTTCAAAGTGAAGTTGAGTTCCAAGTAAACATTATTTTCCTACAATAATATTGCTACTTTATCAGAATAGGTAATCAGCAGAAAGATCAGACAGAGAGTAACTTGCAGTTTACTAAACATATGCAAATAATGCAACATGGGTTATGGGTGGCTACATATGCATACACCGCAGAATAATGAAAGCTGTACAAACGTGAAAGCTGCGCAAACGAGGACACCCTACAGAGTCATTGCACTGCATGGTCTCTAGAGGACTCTATAACATTAGAGAATCACTACTGCAATGAAACAGTTCAGAAAACAGTTACTCAAAATTATCCTCATGGTGCATCTCTCAAAGTCACGGGTTTGTTAACACAAGTGAACAGCAAGGGGTCACCCCACTGGAACTGGAGTACTCTGGTAACAATGGCAGAGGGGCAACCCACAGCTGTCTCTTCTGAAGAAGCTGTATGCTATTAGGCTCTGTCCCAACCACCCACACACTGATTCTGACATTGGAGGGCCTCTTACCTGGCTGCAGATCACCTGTTCAGCTACTTCTACCTCATCAGGTGTGGCCCCCCTGAGTTGCTGAGGGAGGGAAGCTGAGGGATCTATACCCCCTGAACATATCCAGGAACCCAGGGAATTGATTTAAAGGAGACTGCTCCTGTAGAATTATATACTGCTAAAGCTTAATTTCATACAAAGAGCTAATTACACAGATTAACTATATAAGGACCAAATGATTTGTATTTCTGTCCATCCAGCCCTGACATTTACACAGCTCTCCCTTACAGTACAACCCTGTTGGGGGGGGTGATCTTTCTCTGCTGCAATTTCACTCTCACTTATGGATCCCTTCTACATCCCCACCCTGTGACTAGACAGTGAATAAAGAAGACACAGCACACTGATGAGCTCATTTCTCTGTCACTCAGCTCTCTAGCACTCCTGAATACTGTAGCTCCTTGTGCTACTTCTCCCTCCCCCTCGCTGAGCCCTGCTGTAGCGACTGTAAATGAGACTATAAAGCCAGTGCTTCTCAATCCCCCAAGTAGTTCTAAAAGCAAGCAAAACCCACATTTCACATGCATTTTCGCACAAACCACACAATCCAGCAGGGGATCTTCTGGCCCATTTCGCCTATTCACCACAATCACTCTGCAGTGTACTGATTATTTTTTCCAGGTTCTGAACAATACTGTAAGCTCACAGTGTAAGCTCTACAATGTAAGCCCTGCATTGTAAGCCTTCAGGGAATATAATTTGTACACTGGATAAACTGTTAGGGGTAGCTGCATCCTATAGAAAGGGAGCGAGTGTTTTCTATATTCTTTAAGACTTCACCCAGTAGACTGTCATTGTTTAGACCCACTGAAAAGTGTCATTGACTGCTATGATGCTTATTGGGAGCACAGCCAACAATGTCATCAGTGACATTACTTGGGTTCCCCTGGCTGATAAGCATGCCGGAGGACAAAACTGTAATTTACTGAAATTAGGTTACTTTTGTGGGAGTACATCCTACAGTTATGCCAATTCACATGCATGTTTATGTCATCCACTAAGCATGTTATATGAATGAATTGTTTCTTTTTAACATTGCCCTTTAAGCTGAAGCTAATACCATCTCCCAGTTATTTTTAAAAATGTTTTATTACATTGGTACAGGCTATTAATGGCAGTTCCGAGCTACCCATTTTTTTTTTTTTTTTAGAGATTCAGCTTCTCAGTGGGGTTTGGAAACTATATTCAGGGTTTGAGGACTATTTGTGGGAAATGTCCAGCGAGTCATACTAATCACCATTGAAATTGGGGAGAATATTGTACTTGCAATAGACCAATGGCCATCGTTATAATGGGGGGGGGGGGGTTAGTATACTATGTTCAACAGGCCATTTGCTATCAATAAAGTGGTCAGTAATATATATATGTAATTGACCATGAAAAGGGGCCAGTGGTATGTGCAATGGGCTATCTATGATGAGGGGCAATATTATCAGTAAAGCAAGTGACTGCCCACCAATGAATAGTACATTATTATGTCAATATTGGAGATAGGAAAGGTCAGGTACTGGGCATGGCATGAACAGGGGGAAGGGGGATGGGTAGAGAAAAATTGCTCCAAAGCCTACAGTATGGAACTCCAGTTGTACACATGGTCACTAGTACATTTGTGTAAACAAAAGTCATGCCAATCAACCTAGTTTCAAAGGACAACCTGATTTTTTCATAGAAAGGGTAACATTTTGGGCAAAATAACACATTATGGATTTTATTATCAAGCACAAGCTTTATAAATAAAAATGCCAATAAGAAGGTTGGATTTATAAAATGTCACAAACATAAAGAGCACTAGCAATTAGTTGTTTTTTGATTTAACATAAACAAGCAATGACAATAATTATACACATAATTTATGCTGCTCCATGTAACCTATTTTAGGTAAGGTCTCCAGAAAATTGGAAGTAAAGACATTTGTCACCTACCTGTTTTCTGAAATGGGATATTTCCTCTGGCAGTCAATGATAACAGGAGATAGTCGCCCCGGAAAATCCATATTTTCTTTAACATCCCATAAATGTGAACTAGTCCTTATACCAAATGTACTGACACCTTCTGTAAGCTTCGCCCTGTAAAAGAAACCAGTCACATGTTCAATGTGCAGTAATGTACAGTGATTCTTATGTACCCCAGTAATAAGTAAGAATACAACAAAAATGGTAGACATGGTTAGGTAGAAGAAAGAGGTAACACAAAGAAAGAATTTTCTTTTTTTCAAACTAAGCAACATAAAAGTCCACTTTACAGAAGAGATAATACAAAGCTCCTCTGTACCTCATCTGTGATCTCCCACAACTAATCTGTTGCCAGACCAATCAAAATTCCTCTTTATGTTTCAAATGCCAAAGAGTTTAAACATGATAATGCTCAGGACTTACAAGTGGCTGCTCGGGCATGGAACAGTGTATTGTAGGAAAGCTGAATATTCCCACATTCCTGGCAGGGAAAGGTTAGAGGAGGGCACAGGAAATTAGAAAAGTGACATCTTATGGCACTGCATGTAAAATGAAACCTACTGCTTGGTATTGCAAATGCAGGTGCGCTGTCAACTTTCTATAAAGTCAACATTGCTCTTTGTTCTTGTCACATTTCAGTCCAAGTTCTACCATGACTCATTTTTAAGGTTTTCCTCCTAAACTTCTCATTACCAAGTTATCCCAACATATATACAGTCATGGCCGAAATTGTTGGCACCCTTGATATTTTTCCTGAAAATCAAGTATTTCACACAAAAAAGGTATTGCATTAACACATGTTTTGCTATACACATGTTTATTCCCTTTGTATGTATTGGAACAAATATAAAACAGAGGCAGAAAAGCAAATATGACATAATGTCACACAAAACCCCAAAAATGGGCTGGACAAAAGTATTGGCACCCTTAACTTAATATTTGGTTGCACACCCTTTGGAAAACATAACTGAAATCAGTCGCTTCCTATAACCATCAATAAGCTTCTGACACCTCTCACCCGGAATTTTGGACCACTCTTCCTTTGCAAACAGCTCCAGGTCTCTCTTATTGGAAGGACACCTTTTCCCAACAGCAATTTTAAGATCTCTCCACAGGTGTTCAATGGGATTTAGATCTGGGCTCATTGCTGGCCACTTCAGAACTCTCCAGCGCTTCTTTGCCATCCATTTCTGAGTGCTTTTTGACGTATGTTTGGGGTCATTGTCCTGCTGGAAGACCCAGGATCTTGGACGCAAACCCAGCTTTCTGACACTGGGCCCTACAGTGCGACCCAAAATCCTTTGGTAATCCTCAGATTTCATGATGCCTTGCACACAGTCAAGGCACCCAGTGCCAGAGGCAGCAAAACAACCCCAAAACATCATTGAACCTCCACCATATTTTACCGTAGGTACTGTGTTTTGTTCTTTGTAGGCCTCATTCCGTTTTCGGTAAACAGTAGAATGATGTGCTTTACCGAAAAGCTCTATCTTGGTCTCATCTGTCCACAAGACGTTTTCCCAGAAGGCTTTTGGCTTACTCAAGTACATTTTGGCAAACTGTAGTCTTGCTTTTTTATGTCTCTGTGTCAGCAGTGGGGTCCTCCTGGGTCTCCTGCCATAGCGTTTCATTTCATTTAAATGTCGACGGATAGTTCGCGCTGACACTGATGCTCCCTGAGCCTGCAGGACAGCTTGAATGTCTTTGGAACATGTTTGGGGCTGCTTATCCACCATCCGGACTATTCTGCGTTGCAATCTTTCATCAATTTTCCTCATCCGTCCACGACCAGGGAGATTAGCTACAGTGCCATGGGTTGCAAACTTCTTGATAATGTTGCGCACTGTGGACAAAGGCAAATCTAGTTCTCTGGAGATGGACTTGTAACCTTGAGATTGTTGATATTTTGCCACAATTTTGGTTCTCAGGTCCTCAGACAGTTCTCGTCTCCTCTTTCTGTTGTCCATGCTTAGTGTGGCACAGACAGACACACAATGCAAAGGTTAAGTGAACGTCTCTCCTTTTTATCTGCTTTCAGGTGTGATTTCTATATTGCCCACACCTGTTACTTGCCCCAGGTGAGTTTACAGGAGCATCACATGCTTGTAACATTCTTATTTATCCGCAGTTGTGAAAGGGTGCCAATACTTTTGTCCAGCCCATTTTTGGAGGTTTGTGTGACATTATGTCGAATTTGCTTTCTTTCCTCCCTTTTTTTGTTTTGTCCCAATACACACAAAGGGAATAAACATGTGTATAGCAAAACATGTGTTAATGCAATACGTTTCGTGAGAAATACATGATTTCCTGGAGAAATATCAAGGGTGCCAACAATTTCGGCCATGACTGTAGCTATATGCCAAAACACTTATGTAAAATAGTACTTCAAAAGCTGATTTAAATGCCAAACAATGATCCACCTTCTTTTAGAAGCATATACAGGTGAAACTCGAAAAATTAGAATATTGTGCAAAAGTTCATTTATTTCAGTAATGCAACTTAAAAGGTGAAACTAATATATGAGATAGACTCATTACATGCAAAGCAAGATAGTTCAAGCCCTGATTTGTCATAATTGTGATGATTATGGCTTACAGCTCATGAAAACCCCAAATCCACAATCTCAGAAAATTAGAATATTGTGTAAAGGTGCAATATTCTCCGCTCAAAGTGTTCCACTCTAATCAGCTAATTAAGCCATAACATCTGCAAAGGGTTCCTGAGCCTTTGAATGGTCTCTCAGTCTGGTTCAGTAGGAATCACAATCATGGGAAAGACTGCTGACCTGACAGTTGTGCAGAAAACCATCACTGACACCCTCCTTAAGGAGGGAAAGCCTCAAAAGGTAATTGTAAAAGAAGCTGTATTTTCGCAAAGTGCTGTATCAAAGCACATTAATAGAAAGTTATGTGGAAGGGAAAAGTGTGGAAGAAAAAGGTGCACAAGCAGCAGGGATGACCGCAGCCTGGAGAGGATTGTCAGGAAAAGTCCATTCAAAAGTGTTAGGGACTTTCACAAGGAGTGGACTGAGGCTGGAGTCAATGCATCAAGAGCCCCCACACACAGACGGATCCTGGACATGGGCTTCAAATGTCGTATTCCTCTTGTCAAGCCGCTCCTGAACAACAAACAACGTCAGAAGCGTCTTACCTGGGCTAAAGAAAAACAGACCTGGTCTGTTGCTCAGTACAGGTGAAACTCGAAAAATTTGAATATCGTGCAAAAGTTCATTTATTTCAGTAATGCAACTTAAAAGGTGAAACTAAAATATGAGATAGACTCATTACATGCAAAGCAAGATAATTCAAGCCGTGATTTGTCATAATTGTGATGATTATGGCTTACAGCTCATGAAAACCCCAAATCCACAATCTCAGAAAATTAGAATATTACATGCAATCAATAAAACAAGGATTGTACATAGAACAATATCTGACCTCTGAAAAGTATAAGCATGCATATTTACTCAGTACTTGGTTTGGGCCCCTTTTGCAGCAATTACTGCCTCAATGCGGCGTGGAATGGAAGCTATCAGCCTGTGGCACTGCTGAGGTGTTATGGAAGACCAGGATGCTTCAATAGCGGCCTTCAGCTCTTCTGCATTGTTCGGTCTCATGTCTCTCATCTTTCTCTTGGCAATGCCCCATAGATTCTCTATGGGGTTCAGATCAGGCGACTTTGCTGGCCAATCAAGCACAGGTTTTGGTGCTTTTGGCAGTTTGGGCAGGTGCCAATTCCTGCTGGAAAATGAAATCAGCATCCCCATAAAGCTCGTCTGCGGAAGGAAACATGAAGTGCTCCAAAATCTCCTGGTAGACGGCTGCGTTGACCCTGGACTTAATGAAGCACAGTGGACCAACACCAGTAGATGACATGGCTCCCCAAATCAACACAGACTGTGGAAACTTCACACTGGACTTCAAGCATCTTGCAGTGTGTGCCTCTCCATTCTTCCTCCATACTCTGGGTCCTTGGTTTCCAAATGAGATGGAAAAGTTGCTCTCATCAGGAAGGAGGACTTTGGACCACTGAGCAACAGACCAGGTCTGTTTTTCTTTAGCCCAGGTAAGACGCTTCTGACGTTGTTTGTTGTTCAGGAAGAATACGACATTTGAAGCCCATGTCCAGGATCCGCCTGTGTGTGGTGGCTCTTGATGCACTGACTCCAACCTCAGTCCACTGCTTGTGAAAGTCCCCAACACTTTTGCTTTGATACAGCACTTTGGGAACATCCATCATCTTCTGCAATTACCTTTTGAGGCTTTCCCTCCTTATGGAGGGTGCCAATGATGGTTTTCTGCACAACTGTCAGGTCAGCAGTCTTTCCCATGATTGTGATTCCTACTGAACCAGACTGAGAGACCATTTAAAAGCTCAGGAACCCTTTGCAGGTGTTATGGCTTAACCCCCTTGGTGGTATTCCCGAGTGTAGCTCAGGGTAAAGTTTCAGTACCAGAAGCGGTTACCCTGAGCTACACTCGGGTTTACCATGTGGCGATGCTCTGGGATCCCTCGATCACTTAACTTGTCCTGCGCCCCAGCGATGTCCCTCCTGCAGTGTCCCATGTAATGTCCTCCAAAAAGCGTCCCTTTAGGTCAAAAGCGGTTTTAGACCAGCTAGAGAAAAGCGATAGTAAATCAGAACCACTTGCAGAATTGAGTGATAATGATTCGTGGGGAAATTCGTCATCAGACACTGAAAACGATTTTGCGACTTTTGCTCAGTGATGTGCGAACTTGGTGCTCTTTTTCAAATTTCAGTGTTTTTGGTTTGATTATATTATTGAATTAAATTTATTATTATTATATTATTATTTTTTATGATTATTTATTAAATTATAATTTATGATTTCCTGTTTCAAATTGTAACATATCCGGGATGTTTACTAGACTCTTGTTCGGACAGATTTCAGTGAGTTATTCCTAAAAATTACAGGCCTACAATAAAAAAAATACATATTTCCATGCAAAAAAATGTACCGCTTTGAGCACAGAAATATGGACATAATCAGACCGCTAGAGAGGTTAATTAGCTGATTAGAGTGGGACACTTTGAGCCTAGAATATTGCATCTTTTCACAATATTCTAATTTTCTGAGATTGTGGATTTGGGGTTTTCAGGAGCTGTAAGCCATAATCATCACAATTATGACAAATCAGGGCTTAAACTATCTTGCTTTGCATGTAATGAGTCTATCGTTTAGTTTCACCTTTTAAGTTGCATTACTGAAATAAATGAACTTTTGCACAATATTCTAATTTTTTGAGTTTCACCTGTATTTTCCACATGCACAGTTCAACACCCTTTCTTTCCAAAAGTTTCTGATGTTCTTCTTCCATAGACACCTTTTCTCCCCCCGACCTAATGATTGGACTATAAAGGAGCAGCAACACACTTATTAGATGATGGAGGTCAGGAGAGTTTCATCTCATTCACTAAGCTAAGGAAAATTCCCTAGCCAAATGAACTGCTTGTTTGCTTGTAGTAAACCAACTCCTATGAACCAATTAACATGAACATTTTCCTTTTCTTAATAATTAACAATTTATAGTAAATAAACTATATTTACAAGATTATAATCCCTTAAGAACCATTATATTTACACAATGCTGGGGAACATCTACACGTGGGAATTGCAAGGGACACTTTTTCCTTATGTTAAGACAGATTTAAATGCCATGCTCCACACAAATATTCAAGCAAGAAGGCTGAAGGATATTTATAACTGCTCATAACACGATATGATAGCTAGCTTATGCCTGGCTTACCAATAATGAAGAGTCACTCTGAAAATACATCAATAAAGGTTATTAGTGTGCTAAAGGTTAATTAAAATCCCTCTGGACACATAATACATCTTTAAATAAAAAAAAATGGGGGGACCTGTTTTGATGATTTCAATCAAATACATATTTTATGAATGAAGAAAAACAAGAAAAACTAGAAACTGATCTTTTAAACACTTGGTTGCTTTGCTAAAAATTCTAACACCAGCTTCTCATGCAATGTCCCTGTTGCACTGTGCAACCTCTGCACAGTATATTAGTCTTCTCAGGTGCTCATTTAACCATATGCCCAGACAGGGCTGCTGTTAGAAATCCTGGCAGGGACCCTCCACCAAAAAAGAAAAAAAAATGCTTCAGTTATGAATGAACACAGTGAGTAATTAAAAAGACAAGGTATGCAGCGCTAAATAAATGATATAGAGAAAACACTGATGACAAAGTATCTGTTAAAACAAAATGATAATGCTGAAAGCCTGTTAATTAAACAATGGCGTCAGCTGGGTGAGGACCCCTTTGATAACGAGCTTGTTTGCTCGAAACATGTCAGGGGACTCACCCAGCTGACGCCATTGTTTACCAGGGAGCCACAGGCCACCAGGGAAGTTGGAAGCTTACCTGGCTGCTACAGGCTTTCATGTGAGTGTTATACCATTGTGTGGAATTTTGCAAATAAAGACGTACTTCACCATCAATACAATTTTGCTTTGTGGACCACCATAGGAGGAGTATTTATCGGGAAGCTGGATGCCGTTGGACCCACCAGTGAGCTGGATGTGACCCAAGAGCGTATGCTGACATCCCCCGAATATATACCTTAGTGACCGGATGCTGCCCGCAGTGGGAACCAGGCTTCTTTTCCATTGATGGTACACCTGAATACATACAACGCTCAGTTTGCATGTTCGTGTAGTAAGCGCATAATTATATTGGATTCTTCAGGATTTTATGCTGATTTTATGCTGAATTGAACATCTGATTATATAGTCTTCAAACTTATATGGTTTTATCCACCATATTTGGAACTTTAACAGGCTTTCAGCATTATCATTTTGTTTTAACAGATACTTTGTCATCAGTGTTTTCTCTATATCATTTATTTAGAGCTGCATACCTTGTCTTTTTATTTGTTCTAGTTATAAGGTGTTGAGGTTTACCTTGTATGCCAGCTGCTACGGTTTCTTGTTTCACTTTCCGCTCACTTACCTTATTATCAGTATTCACAGTGAGTGTTTGTTACTGATCACTCATTATGTTCATTCAGGAAAGGAAGGAGCTGGTAAATGTGACATATTTAGCAGACCCTTTCCCCACTCTCCATCCTGAAGGATCCTATTGTGTGCTTGAAGATGCCGATGGAAAGGAGAGGAGGGGAGCCGGAAGCACTGTGGGGTGGGGGCACACAGGGGGGCCTGGGCAGCAGGGGGAAACATATGATGCACAGGGAGGGTGATGGGTGTGGTGGGGGCAATTACTGGAACCAACCCGCTGTATGGCTCTCTCTGCTGCAGCTGAAAGCCAGTGGGAGGAAGAGGAGAAGAAACCACCCTCTCTGCCCACATCTGATTCAATCAGCTGCCTAAGCCCCCCTACTGGGCTGGGCCCCATACAGGAGGACTGGTGGTACCCCCTTATCCACAGCCCTGTGCCCAGGATATAGGGGAAACAGGTTGATATCTGCTCTGAGCAAGCCATAATTCTCTATGAGGAAACCTGAGGGAGACTCTGTCCACTTGTCCTCAGCTTATGGACATAACCCGATTCTAATACTGGAATAAGTGGCACCAGAGGATGTAGTCACTACACAAAGGCCAAGCAGTTCAAAGAGGATGCTCAACAGCTCTGCTTAAATTGGGCCTATCTCTATAAGCACAGGGAGAGAGGAAAGGAATTGCTTTGTTCTTGACTTATTGCTGTATCTGTTAAAGTGTATATCCAGCCAAAACTTTGTTCCCAGTTCCCTCAATGGGTATACTGTTATCAGGGCTCTGTTAGAGAAATTTATTTTCACCCTCACTTTTCCCTGATCCAGATGAGAATGTTTTGTTATTAATTCTCACTTCCTGTACTGCTGACAATGTTTTACTAGACAGGAAGTGAAATGAACTCTCTAACAGCTACACAAGGAGAAATAAAAATGACTTTCTTTAATAGACGGGGGAAGGTTAGAACTCCTTTCAAAGTTTTTTATCTGTTTGTGCCCCTTTTGCAGAACTTCCATCACTTCCTGTCTGTGGAAACTACTGTCAGCAGGACAAGATGTTAGTATAAATCTTTGTAACTGAGTCCCAGATAGCAGTATAAAACACAAACAAGACATTTAGGGGGTTATTTACTAAATTGGAAAATGCTAAATCTGGTGCAGTTCTGCACAGAAACCATCTTCCATTTTTTTTTAAAGCTTAGTTGAATAAGCTGACGTTAGAAGCTATATGGCTACTATGCACTGCTGCACCAGTTTCAGTAAATCCCACCTTTAATGTTTCCCCACAATATCCACAACTAGAAAAACATTTTTGGATTGATTTACACTTCTAGTTGGTAAGTCCTTTAAATTCCATTGTATTGGGCAGTGTGACAGCTCTCCAGAATCACATTATTGTGAAAACCAAGGAATTGGTTGTGTTCTTCACATATTTCTGTACTTGCTAGTTTGGTAGAATTATTGTACTTTATGTGCAGTTGTGCTCAAAAGTTTGCATACCCTTGGAGAAATGGTAAAATACAGTACGATTTTTAAAGAAAACATGAGTGAGCAGGAAAAACACATTTCTTTTACAGTATTCTTATGGGATTCATATTCAACTGTAGGTCATAACCGAATGGCACAATCATAAAACAAAACAGGGCAACGAGTAAATAAATTAAATGACCCCTTTCAAAAGTTTGTACACCCTTAGCTCTTAATATTGTGTATTGCCCCCTTTAGCATCAATGACAGAGTGCAATCTTTTGTAATCGTTGTCTATGAGAGCCCAAATTCTTGCAGGTGGTATAGCTGCCCATTTGTCTTGGTAAAATGCCTCCAGGTCATGCAAAGTCTTTGGTCGTCTTGCATGAACTGCACGTTTGAGATCTCCCCAGAGTGGCTCGATGATATTAAGGTCAGGAGACTGTGATGGCATCTCTAGAACCTTCACCTTTTTCTGCTGTAACCACTGGAGGGTAAACTTGGCCTTGTGCTTAGAGTCATTGTAGTGCTGGAAAGTTCATGAGCATCCCATGTGCAGCTTTCGCGCAGAAGAATGCAAATTGTGTTTCAGTATTTTCGGATAACATGCTGCATTCATCTTGCAATCAATTTTCACAAGATTTCCTGTGCCTTTAGAGCTCACAAACCCTCAAAACATCAGTGAGCCACCATCATGCTTCACAGTAGGGATGGTATTCTTGTCGTAATGTTGGCCTTGATGCCCCCTCTCCAAACATATCGCTTATGGTTGTGACTATAAAGCTGTGAAGCATGTCAAGAAGTTGTCAAGCATATAGTAACCGGGTTGTTTTGTGGCACTGGCACAGTAAAGGCTTCTTTCTGGGAACTCGACCATGCAGCTCATTTTTGTTTATGCATCATTGTATTGTGCTCCTTGAAACAACCTCTGTTATGTTCCACAGCAGCCTGTATATCTCCTGAGGATACCTGTGGATTCTTCTTTGTATCCCAAACAATTCTTCTGGCAGTTGTGGCTGCAATCTTTCTTAGTCTACCTTACCCTAGCTTGGTATCAAGAGATCCCTGAATTTTCCACTTCTTAATAAGTGATTGAACACTGCTGACTGGCATATTCAAGGCTTTGGATATATTTTTATATCCTTCTCCATCTTTATAAAATTCCATTACCTTGTTATGCAGGTCTTTTGATAGTTCTTTTCTGCTCCCCAAGGCTCAGTATCTGGCCTGCTTAGTGCATCCATGTAAGAGCTAACAAACTCATTGACTATTTATACACAGACACTAATTGTAATTTAAAAAGCCACCGATGTGGGAAATTAATCTTATTGCCATTATGACCTGTGTGTGTGTCATATTGCATGTCTGTACCAAGGCCAAACATTCCAGGACATATAAACCTTTGATCAGGACCATGTGGGTGATTTATGTTGTCATTAGGATTTAAAAAGGAGTCAAACAACTATGTAACAATAAACTGCATCTGACACTTTGCATTGCGCTTGGTGATGTAAGGCTTGGATGCAGCTGCTCGGCCACGGAAACCCATTCCATGAAGCTCTCTACACACTGCTGCTGTGCTAATCTGAAGGCCACATGAAGTTTGCAGATCTTTAGCTATTGAGTCTGCAGACAGTTGGCGACTTCTGCGCACTGTGCGCATCATCATGCACTGACCCCACTCTGTCATTTTACATGGCCTACCACTTGGTGGCTGAGTTGCTGTTGTTGCCAGTTGCTTCCATTTTGTTATAATACCACTAATGGTTGACCGTGGAATATTTAGTAGTAGGGAAATTTCATGAATGGACTTATTACACAGGTGGCAACCTATCACAGTACCACACTTGAATTCACTGAGCTCCTGAGAGTGACCCTTTCTTTCACAAATGTTGTAGAAGCAGTCTGCATGCCTAGGTGCTTGATTTTATAAACCTGTGGTCATGGAGATGTTTAGAACACCTGAATTCAATTATTTGGAGGGATGTCCCGATACTTTTGGCAATATAATATAATATATATAATATATATATATATATACATACACATTTCATTAAATGAGAAGAGAGGTCAAGAGTATGTTTGTTCCTACATAATAAACAAAAATGCTTTTACTAACAAAACAGCAAATTATTACGGTATAAATAATAGGAATCCCAAAATGTTACAATAGAAAGATAGCATTCATATTTTTTTCCTTATATATTTTTACATAATCGACATAATCTCAGTAATCTTGATTAATTACCTTGATTAATAAATGCCATATGTAAAGCTGGATGTAGAGGTTGCACTATTAAATTTGTTTAAAGGGAAACAAATAGGGGTAAATGAATTGAAAGCAGATGCTGGAAATGTCTATAGGTTTTTCTGTTATAGATCACCAAAGTGTTGCCATAATTTTTACACTCCATATTTAAACCAGTAGTAGTTTTCTTTTACACAACTTCTCAATTATGCAAAATTCTTATTACAGCTTCTATGCTCACACAGTCTTTAGAGGCAACGTTTACACTTGTCACTTGGTTCTGAAATCTTTTTTTGAAGGCCATTCTCTGTAAACGTTCATATGTGATACATGTAAGTAATCATTCAGTGTACAAATATAATTATTACACTGCAAATAGAAGAGCATTTCTCACAAAGCATAAGCCTACATTGATGCAGAGTCCTTATGTTAGATTTTCTTGGTATGACTCGCCATGCAAACCCTGCTAGAAAGGTGTCAAGTTTTCTTTGTGTTGTGGAGTCCCAGAGTATTGCTACCTTTCAAAATGGCCAACTTTGTCTAAAAAAAATTCCACTTCCTGGATATGACCCTCTTTATGAATTCAGCTGGAATGTTTTTTATTTCTTCATGCACTGGAGTTCTGGTTGATTGTCTTCTTTTGTTATGACCCACTTTGTGAACACCTCTACAAAGATATTAAAATGCTTTCATTATGTACTGGAATCTTGGCTTGTTGCAACTTTCTCTTGGTATGGCCAACTTTGTAATCTGTTTAAAAAGGTGTCTGTTTCATAGTGCATCATTTAAAAAAAAATTATTTTAGGCCAGAATGTATTCTGCTACATTTATTGGGTAAAATGCACCAAATCAGTGTATAGTATTTACTCTGTGTGATATACACTCACCGGCCACTGTATTAGGTACATCTGTTCAATTGCTTGGTAAAACAAATTGCTAATCAGATAATCACATGACAGCAGCTCAACACATTTAGGCATCTAGACGTGGTGAAGACAACTTATTGAACTTCAAACCGAACATCAGTATGGGGAAGAAAGTGGATTTAAGTGACTTTGAACAAAGCATAGTTGTTGGTGCCAGACGGGTTGATCTGAGTATTTCAAAAACTGCTGATCTACTGAGATTTTCATGCACAACCATCTCTAGAGTTTACAGATAAGGTTTGAAATTATAGAAAGGCAACAGTAACTCATGTCAATATGGACCAAAATCTCTGAGGAATGTGTCAAACACCTTGCTGAATCTATGCCATGAAAAATGAAAGCAGTACCGAAGGTAAAAAGGGGACCAACCTGGTACTTGCAATGTTTACCTAATAAAGTGACTGTTGAGTGTATATATATTTGAAAACTGATCAGTACCGACTGCCTATCTCAATTCTTAAGGCCCCAAAATGCCAGGACAATCACACGTTTTTGGAAAGTAGACAGTCCAAGGTATTTAGTAGGAGGAATGGTGAGTTTTTGAAGTATAGGCATACTTAGAATTACACCCCAAAACACATTCTGCTTTGCCTCCTGAGTATGGGGATTCCACATTTGTGGAACTTTTTCACAGCCTAGATGCACAGAACCAAGCACCTTTGAGCTTTCAATAGGGATAAATTACACATACATTATGCATCTAGTTTCCTGAATACCTATCACATTTTTAAAGCAAACACTCCAAGGTATTTTCTGAAAGGCATAATGAGTTTTTTGAAAATGTCATTTTTTACCACTAGTTTTTGGAAAATGCAAGAAAGAAAGTGAAAATGTATTTTCTAACACAAAATTGTCAATCAATAAGATATTTCTAACACACATCATAGGCATACTTAGAATTACACTCCAAAACATATTCTGTTACTCCTCTTGAGTATGGAGATACCACATGTTTGAGATTCTTTCACAGCCTAGTCAAGCACAGGGGCCCAAAATCGCCCAAATGTTTTTTTCAAGAGGCATGGTGAGGTTTTTTTGCCATAGATTTTTGGAAAACTTTTTTTTTTACATAAAGTTGGCCATTTAATAAGGTAGTTATCATACACAGCATATACACACTGAGAATTACATCCCAAAACAAATTCTGCTTCTCCTCCTAAATATAGCAATACCACATGTGTGAAACTTTTTCACTGTCTGGGCTGATTATATACTGGACATTGCATCTTGTGTACCACAAAAATCAACCAATTGTGTCAAAACCAAAGTACTGTCAGTCACCTCTATATGAGTGGTCAAGGAATATAGTGTAGTGCAGCATCACCTATAGCAGCCCCAGTTCCTACAAGCCAAGCAAGCCCAACTTACTGGTACTTGGCTTCTCACAGAAGGCACCACTGCACTGGTGTGGCAGTGGTCAGGGGCACTGTAACTGTTGTTGCGGTGATCAGGGACAACAAGATATATGATGATATGGAGCTATTAGGTACAATGTGACTGGTGTAACAGTAATTAGGGAAACTCTGAGTGGGTGGTGGTTATTAGGGACACTGACTGGTGCAAAGGTGATTAGGGATACTCTGAGTGGACTTCAGTGATCAGGGACACTGAGTAGGTGGCAGTGATAAGGGACACTGACTGATGCGGTAGTGATTAGGGAAGTTGTGAGTGGGTGGTGGTGATTAGGAACACTGTAAGTGGGTAGTGGTGATCTGGGACACTGACTTGTGTGGCAGTGATTAGGAACACTGACTGGCAGCACTGGCATGTTGACATTGTACTGCTGCGGCAGTGATCACGATAATAGCTTAAGGCACTAACATACAGGGGAAGGTTTACTAAAACCACAGAGTGCAAAATCTGGTGCAGCTCTGCACAGAAACCAATCAGCTTCCAGGATTTATTGTCAATGCTTAGCACAGCTACACCAGTTTTTGCACTCTCTATTGTTATTAAATCTCCCCCACAGTGAGCAGCCAGCCACAGTACATGATCACTGCCACAGCAGTACAATGTCGCTATAGTGACACTGCACTTGCTCTGGGACAGTATTTTCTTTTTTTTACATACAAAGATTTAATTCCTGAAAATGTGTTTACATGTTTCGTCACAGCTATCACATGGTACAAAGCCGCTGTGATTGGCCCTGGTACTGTGATCACTGTAATCATTCATAGAGATCACACAGTAGTAAGCAAGGCATTAGGAATGACAGTCTTGTTTACTACTGTAACTATGATCACTGTGATTGGTCACAGCAATCACATGGTACCAGGGCAACACACGGCAGTCCGGTACTGTGATCGGTTATTGGCTGTGTATGAAGGACACAGTGATAACCTATCTCCTAGAACAACAAAGCACCCACTTGGCCATTTATGTAAATTGGCCGGGGAGGAAGTGGTTAAATTGAAATAAGTAACATTTTCTCTTTAAAAAAAAACATTTGGTGTTGCAAATTTAACATTTTAAACATTTTCTGCACCTGTTTATTATGCTGTACAATCACGTAAGTTGTCAGGAAAGATTATTTCTAAGACAATTAGTCCAACTTTTTTATGTGAAAATAAAGGATAATCTATTTCCTCACAATTATATTTCTTCTTAATAAGAATTAAAATAATTAAATTAGGAGTTTTCACAGCATGCTTACATCCCAAACCTTGAAATCTTCCAACAATTATAATTAAATCATTTTTTAATTTAATGGTATTTTATAAAGTTAAACTTTTATGACTTGAATCCATAACAGTTAAATTATATAAAATAAATTTCATTTCATCTGAAAAACCATCATTATTAATTTAAAGCATAGCTACAGCCAAAACTAATTTTTAATTTTGGATAGAATAGAAAATGGTTAAAACCTGTCAGTTCTTTGCTATTTATGTCCCATTAAGTAGATTTTCCCTTGCTTTTTGTCCTGTAGACACAACAGAAAATGGGAGGAAATCTCTCCAAAGTAAAGAAATCCCCTCTTATATAGTTGTCACTGGAACAAGTGTCCCCATTGAAATATTTACCCCATTCCTAATCTGGTGACAATCTGAAATTTTGGCTTTTCTCTCACCTTTAGTCCTGGGAAGGGTAGTCACTGTGGCAAACAGAGAGGGTGAACCTTCCAAGTGGGTACAATTGACAATGATTCTAATTAGTGATGAGTGAGCCTTCCCCAGTTTAATTTGCCAGGGGTTTAGTGAATCCTGGATGAAATTCGGAGAACCTGAACTTAGGAGCAAGTCCAAGAGAAGTATATAGGGGTGAATCTTCTTAGTAAATTCTGTCCATTTTTTTTAAAGTAACTAGGCAACTCAAAGCTCGGCACTGCCTTGAGGGACATATGCCAAAGCCAAGTTAAAAACAAAAATACTCAACGGTGGGGGGAGGGTCCTTTTCACATTGAGATACTGGGAATACTTTACTAATGGCAAATAGACAGTTAACTTTGCAAAGAAAAAGTTCACATTGCAAATTAAATTGTCCCTTAGCTTAGTGAATGTGAAGAAAATTCACTTTGCAGAAATTAACCCACTCACATGAAAAGAAAATGAAAAATAAATAAAATGTCTTTTTGCTTGCACATGATAGAATAATGGAAGTCAGCAGAGATTCACCTCATTCACTATGCTAAAGGAAAATCCCTTTGCAAAGTAAACAACCTATATGGCTTCACTGTTTTTTTCTTTCCTTTCACCTTCCATTTTGTCCATTCCATTTCATTTAAGCCTGTCCATTCTTCCTTCCACCAAAGTTTTATGTTTCTGTCATTTATAATGTTTTTCTGTCAGATGTCTGAGATAATAGGATGGATTTACTAAAGGCAATTAGACTGTTCAGTTTCCAAGGGAAGTTGCACTTTGGAAGGGAATTTACTCCAAAACTTAGTGAATGAGTTAAAGCTTTGCTGACTTCAATCATTTGAAAGCAAAAATGCTGTTTTTTCCCTTGCACATGATTGGATTTTCTTTGCAGTATGACATTTTGCCACATACACTAAGCTTTGGGGAAATTGCCTTGGAAAGTAAAACTTTCCTTGCAAAGTGACAGTCTATTTGTCTTTAGTAAATCAACCCTATTGAATCTATCAGTTTAGTTAAAGTACACTTAAAATTAATTTGTTAACATAAGGCTGTGAAGGAGCAGAGTGTGAGTTGAAGATACGTTACTCAATTCAACCACTGATGAGGGTTTTATTGTATTTTTGAAGTATTGTGTTTAAGACATATTCTAGCGCTGCTTGTCTCTGTACATTTTCACTCATACTATAGTATTGTAGCAAGGGTACGTACTGGAAGAGATAGGCATGAAAGGTTCAACTTTTGTCCAGCATTTAGCAACATGACTCACTGGACTTTTCACATAGATTTGTAAATATTTACAACTGTTGGTCACTGTAGATAAACAACATGGCTACTAGTTTAAATGTTTCTTAGAGTGCAAATCCACACGAGGCTGAAAATGGTTAGGTTCACCTTTTCTGGTTCTTTTTCTAGTCTTCTTTTATATTTTGCAATAAATCGGGACACTATGCCCATTGGGAGAGAAATATGTTGTCAGTCTTACCAAAAATAAAAAAGTATGGTTCTCTTTTCTGAAGCATCAGGCATAAAGGCTGGTATCCTCAAAGCTAGAGAATGATCTTAAAAATGCCATGTTGATACTAGTTACATAGTTAGTCTGGCTAAAAAAAGACAAAAGTCCATCCAGTTCAACCATTAAAAAAAAAAAAAAAGTTATAATCCTATACCCACAGTTGATCCAGAGGAAGGCAAAAAAACCCAGCAAAGCATGATCCAATTTGCTCCTGAAGGGGAAGAAAATCCTTTCTGATCCCCCAAGAAGCAATTGGATATTTCCTGGATCAACTTTACCTATAAATGTTAGTATCCACCTATATTCTGTGTATCCAAGAAAGAATCCAGGCCTTTTTTAAGGCAATCCACATTGTCACAGCTCTTACTGTGAATAAACCTTTCCATGTCTGGAGATTAAATTTATTTTCCTCCAGACATAAAGAGTGCCACCTTGTCCTCTGTGATGTCCTCAGGGTGAATAACTCTACACCGAATTCACTATATGAACCACTGATGTAGTTATACATGTTGATCATATTCCCCCTTAATCTTCTCTTCTCAAGAGAGAATAAATTCAGTTCCTCTAATCTTTCTTCATAGCTGAGCTCCTCAATGTCTCTTATCCATTTGGTTGCCTTTCTCTGTACTTTCTCCAGTTCCCCAATGTTCTTTTTGTGAATTGGTACCCAAAACAGAATGGCATATTCCAGATGAGGTGTTACTAATGATTTGTACAGGGGTAATATGATATCTCTCTCTGGAGTCTATACCTCTTTTAATATAAGAGATGACTTTGCTCGCTTTAGAAACTGCAGCTTGGCATTGCATGCCATTATTAAGCTTGTGATCTACCAGAACTCCCAGATCCTTCTCCACCATTGATTCCCCCAGCTGTACTCCCCCTAGTATGTATGATGCATTCAAATTCTTAGCCCCCAAGCAATTTGATGCCTTTTGGAGATTTTTCCATCTTTCCTTGGCTTCTTTATGCACATTAATACAAATTTTTAGCTGGGGTGCCCAAACTTTCGATCCCCACTGTAAGTGTAAAATTATGCTTTATGACACTGTAATTACACTGCTTTTTTTGCTAGACCTATATAAAGATTTGATACATAATGATATGTTTATCATAGGTGTCATGCTGCCCAATTAAACAGTGCATTGAGGTAAATTGGAGACACCCTGTAAGGACATTATTCCACTGCACAGCTTGGTGTCATCTGCAAAGACTGAAATCGTATTTTTAATCCCAGACCCTATATCGTTTATAAATATATTAAAAGTAAGGCTCCCAACACTGAACCTTGGGGTACACCACTCACAACCCTAGACCATGCAGAGTATAAATCATTAACCACTGCTCTCTAAATATAATCTTTTAGCCAGTTATCTATCCATTTATATATAGATTTTTCCAAGTCTGTAGCCTTTACCTTACACATTAGCCATGTGTGGGGAACTGTGTCAAATTCTTTCGCAAAATCCAAGTATACCACGTCCACCACCACCTCTCTGTCCAAGGTTTTGCTCACCTCCTCATAAAAAGAAATCAGATTTGTTTGACAACTTCTGTCTTTCATGAATCCATGCTGTCTGTTGCTTAAAATATGTTTTTCCAGCATGAACTCATCTATGTCGTCTTTTATTAAACTCTCCAGTATCTTCCCAACTATAGAAGTTAAACTAACAGGTCTATAATTACTTAGTAAAGATTTTGACCCCTTTTTAAATATTGATACCACATTGGCCTTATTCCAATCCAGTGGTACTATGCCAGTCATTAAAGAGTCCCTAAAAAATAGAAACAACGGCTTTGAAATGACAGAGCTCAATTCTTTAAGGACCCGTGGGTGTATGCCATCCGGTCCAGGTGCTTCATTCACCTTTATTCTGTCTAAATATTTTTAGATCATATCAATTGTGAGCCAATGTGGATCATCTGGAGCTGTGTCAATACCATGCACATTATGGACAAGAGCTCTCCCATGCTCCTTTGTATACACAGAGCTGAAGAAGGAATTTAATAATTTAACTAGTATGTATTTTCTTTAGAATTCAGGCAGGTGCTTCAAGAGTGGGACCCCCAAAAATGGATCCCCTTTATTAATATTCCATTTCCATACTGACGGGTTGTTTTGTACCACTGCTGTCCCCAAAAAGCTGTTATGGATAGCTAGGGGGGTTATGTGCAACTTCCTGATCCCTATGTTGCTACCCTCTTCCCTGGAAAAGTAAAAAAAAAAGATTAATCAGAGCCATTTCCTGTCCACCCCATTGTAAGTGAAAGTGTACAAAATTCATACTTTTTTTGTATTTTACTACTTTCTCCACTCACTGAAAAAAAAAATAATGTAAGGTATGTTCTATATACCTATAGGATTTGTATGGGTCTTTGGGGTAGGCTTACTTAGTTTTAAATGTTATTTAAAAAAAAAAACACAAAGAGAAAAAGGACCATTGGGTCAGTTGGTGTAAAAGAGATTGATCCAAAAACACGCTTTTTCCCTGCGGTTAACCAATGTCCTTATGTGAGCAAATACTTTTAAGATTTCCAGAGATAAACACATTTTAAACCATTGTTAATGCTACTGTTGTTATGCCTTTCGGTAATATTTTATCTTGTCTATAGTTTCATATACATTTCACAGGAATTTTCTTTTCCATGAATAAATGGATAGGAGTCAGGAGACAAAAAAAGCACTGACAAGGCAGTAAACTATAGAAAGAACAAATAAAGCTTTTAGGTTATCTTGTACAATTGTAAAACACAGAAACTGCCATGAGTCAGCGCTAATGGGAATCTTAATTACCTAACATTTGCTTTAACCCAATCTGGCTTCTGTTCAGAAGCACTAACATTTTATAGCTTTAACATTGAAGAGATGGAGAATTGCTTCACTCCTGTAGTTTTATATGTAAGAACATGAGAGAATGTATATTACCATGCGAAGACTCTAACAAGTAGTGATGAACAGCAATGAGAAATTATTTCTTCTGCTGAGTAGCTTTGTTAATGGTTAGACAAATTTTGCTAGTATTAAATTAGTGATAAGTAGTCAAGAGGAAACTGACCTACATCAGTCAGAGCTCACAGTGAATTGAGACAATTCCTTTTAAAAACATGCAGGCAGAAAAGAACAAAATTACACTATGTTTTTCCACTTCTGTTTTCCTGTCATGTGTTGTAAAATCTATAAGATTACCCATGATCTTCTCTGTGGCCGTTAATTAGACAGCAGTTTTTGTTGTACCTATCAACAAACTTTTCTAAGAAAGTGTGTTCTACTCAAAAGACTAATTAAAAAGTTATGCAACAGGTATATGATCTAAACTTCACATATAAAACAACAAAGCAGAGAGACGGGGTGCAACAACCAAGTACAGCAATAAACATGTACAGTGAATTCATAAGGAGTATCTAAGTCACTGTTTAGAATTTCCACATGATTCCACCTGACAAATGTCAGTGCAGGTGAAATATTTATGTACCTGTTGTGAACAGGTACAAGAATCTGGGTCATACACTAAATGTGGAGGTGCACCTTCAGTGGGGTGTTTTGTGCTTGGGGGCAGATCATGATCATCAGGTCTGCTCCCCTTATGATTGACAGAGGGCAGTGGGTGGATCCTTAGCCAGTAGAGAGCTTGCTGTTAATTACAAGGAGAGAACAAACCTGCCGGGGAACTGGTGTTTCAGCCTCCCCATCAGGATCCGTCCATTTCAGCATTACTGGTTGCCAGAAGGCTGTCAATCTTGAAGCCTGGGACCTGAAGACCAGTGAAGAGTAGTGATGTTCGCGGTCAAACATTCAAAACTAATGAAATTTGACAGTGAACTTCGAACAAAGGGGACAATTCTGAGTATGCTGTAAGTTACTGCACAGCTACTAAACACATTCTTTAATGTTTCATCTCTCAGTGGGGTTCCCCGCTGACAGCTGAATGAAAAAATAACAGCTAGCATTGCCCAGCAATTAATTTTTTTTTTTTTTTAAGCATAAGGTCCCGCCCCGTCCATAACAAGCCCTTCGGGTCTGGTATGGATTTTGAGGGGAATCCCCATGCCAATTTTTTTTAAAAAAAAGTGTGGGGGTCCCTCCAAAATCCTTACCAGATCCTTATCTGAGCATGCAACCCGGAAGCCAGACCAAGCCACATGCCCTCAACATGGGGGCGGTGCTTTGGGGCAGGGGGCTCCCCCCTAAAGCAGCTTGTCCCCATGTTGATGGGAACAAGGGCCTCTTCCCAACAACTATGGCCAGTGGATGTGGGGTTCTGTGGGCAGGGGTCTTATCAGAATCTGGAAGCGTCCTTTAACAAGGGGGCCCCAAGATCTCGCCCCCCCATGTGAATGAGTATGGGGTACTCATTCACACAAAAAAAAGTGTAGTGTAAAAAAATTACAAAAGACAGTCTTTGACAGGTCTTTTATTAAAAACAAGAATTTAAAAAAATGTCCCTTGAAGTAGATCCAATGTCAATCGTGATGCCCACTGCTACCGTCGACCCAAAATTTTAAAAAACCTCCGCTCTTTTGATATTGGCTCCCGCCATCTGAGAGCTGCACAGGGGTGATAGTTCTTAAATACTGTGATGACATCACAAGTGGACGGGGTCACCCCACTCTCTTGTGACATCATCATACGCTGTGAGTGACCAAAGCATTGCACTTGACCCGTGGTCAGGTGCATTGCTTTGGCCAATCACAATGCACTGTCAGGGCGCCGCACGAACAGCCTGCCGAATACCCTTACCGTTCGTATGTTCGCCGAACACAAGAATGGCCAATGTTCGAGTTGAACTTATGTTCAACTCGAACATCTATTTGAATCTAGCACAGGCCATTTTAAAGGGCCATAACATCAGAAAACTGTTGGAACTTTGGAAGTGCTCTATTGCATTCCCTTATTAAACTTTTAAAAATCAAACCTGATTGCACAGGAATGATGGAGGAGAATCAGCTTGTCAAAAGCCTGAAGAGGAAACAGGATCAAACAGTTTAATGCAGGAAAAAACAGCATGGCTTGTTCCACTGATTGTTGGAATGTGGCGGTATCCTGCAGTGTCCTTGTTGTTCTGAAGACATTGCAAGATCCTGTCTTTTCTGCAGGCGTATGACAAGCTGATTCTCCTCCATTTCTCTTGTAAGTGTAATCATTTGTCACTATTCAAGTTTTACATGTTTACTACTGCATTTAGATCATTTCTCCCTGTCTCCCTATCTTGTTCTACTTAGACTATGGATTATCCCTATCCTATTTGACAAGAAGCTACAAGAACAGTGAATTGGCTTTAGATAATATATAATGTGGAATATTCATCCTCTCAGCCAGCATACCCCATTTTATTTTAAACTTTACATGTATGTGAATTACTTCCATTTTTCAAAACTTAAAAAAAAAACTTGTAACTTGGATATTATATTGTCCTCTGTTTATACATGAATTTAATTGTATTTTCTGCCAGTCCCAATTCTCCCATGTGTAATGTCTGCCAAATTCTTAGTTTTGTTGCCATAAGAAAGTGAAAAAAGGAATTAGTTTTGCTCTTGACTTATTCCTGCAATGTTAGGCCTATTACATTACTCTGTGTTTATACAATGTGTTTGAAGACATTACTCCTACAATGTTACACATGTAAGCAGAACAAGCAGTTTTAGGGATTAGATTATTGCCCCAGTTGTTATTTTCCTATTTAATAAACCAGTGCTTCTTCTCCTTTTCCCTGTTCTCACCACTGATTCACAGCAGAGTTGATCTTGCACGCATATGGGCCACTCTGTAGTGGATTGAGCATAGTTTAGCATGGAAAAAAATTGCACTTGCATATCCAACCACTCTCTAAAGTCAAAGCCTAGCTTTTCTTTTAAAAGTTCAATTTGTGGGAGCTAGAGCAATGCACATTTCAGAAACAATCAATAAAAGAATTAGAGATATTTTCAGAAATTTTTTTTCTACTCTGAATTACTAAGAGACCTAGACATGCGCAAAAAAAAATTTGTTTAGTTTTGAAATCTAACATATTTAGTGTAGTTGAATTCAGTAAATTAGTTCAACTCATTTTCGGGATTCGCTTTGGCAATTCGTATTCAAATTCAATTAGAAAACATTTCGACCAAATTCGAAAAGTCATTTACATTCAAAATTGGCTCAACTGAATTCGAAATTGATTCAACAAAATTCAAAAAGTCGCTTGAAATCGAAAAGATTTCAACCAAAATCGAAAACATTCGACTGAATTTGAAAAGTTAAGCTGGTCATACGTGTAGCTTTGAAAATAAAATAAATAAATAAAAGTCAGCAGCTACAAAAACTGTAGCTGCTGACCTTTAAAAAATGGACCAGTCCCTCGATCCCGCGCCCCCCAGCCCATTTCACCAGCCACCCTGTGTTTCCGACATCGGCATCTTCACAGTGGGCACCCAGCTGTGACAGCCTGCAGCTTCACTGCTCACTGCACATGCTCGAGTAGCGCTGCACTTTGTGAATGGTCCCATAGTCTTCTGGGATCTGTCACATGTCCCAGAAGACTACGGAGAGAGAGGGGGGAGGACAACTTCCACTTCCCATTGCCTAAGCAATCTCAGAGGAAGTGGGAGTGGGTACCTGTCAATTTCGGGTACCTGCTTTCCCTCCCTCCACTCCCCAAAAGTGCCAATCCTGAACGGGGAGCAGAGGACCAGGGCTTAAAGCGGAACTTCCCCTTTTGGACAGAGCTCCACTTTAAATTGTCTTTTGAAAGTTTGTTCAATTTTGTTTTCGAATTCGAATTTGTTTTCAAATTTGTTTTCAATTTGTTTTTTAATTAAAATTTGTTTTCTAATCGAATTTTGGCCGAATTTCGTTTTGTTATTTCAGATTCATTTAAATTTGTTATTTTTGTAATTCAGAATTCTGATATATCCGAACCTCCAAATAATAAAAAAAAACATTGGAAATTCGATTTGGAACACAACGAACTGCACATGTCTAAAGAGGGCCATTCTCTTTTCATCTTTATAACTGTGTGCTCAAAGGACAGCAAGTTAGCAGTGTGATGATGTTGATTAATTGGACTTGATTTACTATAAGAGTATAGGCTGTTCACTTAGAAAAGTTAATTTCCACTTTGCAAGGCAATTTTTCCCTTAGTTTCACAAATTAAGTGAAGCTCTGGCTACTTCAACTTTCCAAGACTGGCAAGCATAAAAATTGTGTTCCTTGCGCATGACTGGGTAGCCATGTGATTGGGCGAATTTTCACCTCATTTACTAAGTTAAAGTATTTCTAAGGCTCAAGATTTTTTTTACCTTCATGTATTCTATGCATGAAAGTAAAAAAAAACCTTCTGTGTGCAGCGGCCATCCCCAGCCCCCCCCCCCCCAATCCTTACCAGAGCCCTCTCCACCTCTGCTGCCTTTCTTCACATTGGCTGAGACAGCTAGTAAGCCAATGAGGGTGTGATACATATGTGACATGGGTGTATAGAATGTATGTGTGAAGGATGATTGACACTCAATTGCCATAATTTTAGTAGGATACTCAGCAGAGAAGTAACTAGAGTTTAGAATAATAAGACAAGGACATTATTAAAATCTGTCAAGGCTAGATCTATGACTCATAGTCACAAGATGTGCAGTCGAGACAAGTCAAGGCAAGTCAAGGTTCCCTGGGGGAACTGCTTGAGGGGGAAAGGCCAGGAGCACCAGTGGGGACCCAGAAAGAAGAGGATAGAGGCTTAAAAATCACTGCACAGAGCAGGTAAGTATAGACATGTTTGTTATTTAAAAAAAAAACAACTAAGCGTTAGTGTCACCTTAGATGAAAGTCCACTTTGCAAAGTGAACATGCTCTACTCCTTTAGTAAAAAAGCAGGCTAAAAATGGAAATGAGGCACAAGAAGCTACAAAGCTGATTAAGAACTATACTAACATATACTATGTATGACAATGGGCACTAATGCACTAAGCACCCATAACTTCTGATGAAGCTGCAAATGGAGCCTTCCCCATGGTAAGAATGTGATAATCAGTGTTGCTGGCTATAGCCAGTGGCACTGATCATTCGTGATAAACCCAACAGGCTGATTGTACACCAGTCAAAAGATCAACTTGTGTCCAACGAGTCTGTCCATACATGGATCAATATTCTCGGCTGAACCAGCCCTGTTGGTTGCTGATGGAACAAACTAATTTTGATCAATGAACTTAAGGTTTACAGTAAAAAAAAAAAAATCAGCAGCTACACAAACTGTAGCTGTTGACTTTTAAAAAACAGACATTCACCTGTCCCTCGATCCTGTGGTGTCCTCCCTGTAGCCCATTTCACCAGCTAGCCGATGTTCCTGGCACTGGCATCTTCAGTGTGGGCACCCAGCTGTGACAGCTTGCGGCTTCATAGCCGAGTGCCTACTGCGTATGCACGAGTAGCACTGCGCTTTCTGAATGGTCCCGTAGTCTTCTGGGGCCTGTCACTTGTCCCAGAAGAATACAGGGAGAGAGGGGGGAGAACAACATCCGCTTCTGATTGCCTAGGTGATTGCAACGGAAGTGGGAGCAGGTACCTGTCAATTTCGGGTACCCGCTCCCCAAAGGTGCCAATCCTTAATGGGGAGCAGGGGACCAGTCTTTAAAGCAGAACTTCCCCCTTTGGTGGAGGTCTGCTTTAAGAAAGTGAAGGAAATTATTGGAAAAATAGAAAAAAAATATTTGAATAAAATGAAAGTTCAAAGAACCATATTAAAATAAAAGAGAGAAAATCAGAGCAGAGAGATGGAAGCTGTTAGAAAACATCAGAGCAAGGTACAGCCAAAGAGCAAGGTGCGTACACACACACACACACACACAATATTGCCAAAAGTATTGGGACACCCTTCCAAATCATTGGATTCAGGTGTTCCAATCACCTCCATGGCCACAGGTGTATAAAATCAAGCACCTAGGCATGCAGACTGCTTCTACAAACATTTGTGAAAGAATGAGTCACTCTCAGGAGCTCAGTGAATTTAGGCGTAGTCACAGTTACCACCTGTGCAATAAGTCCATCCGTGAAATTTTCTTGCTACTAAATATTCGGTCAACTGTTAGTGATATTATAACAAAGTGGAAGCAACTGGGAACAACAGCAACTCAGCCATGGAGAGGTAGGTCGTGTAAATTGGCAGAGAGGGTCAGTGCATGCTGAAGCGCACAGTGCGCAGAAGTCGACAACTGTCTGCAGAGTCAATAGCTAAAGACCTCCAAACTTTGTGTGGCCTTCAGATTAGCACAACAACACCTTCAGCAGGTAAGACAACTTTACATCTTTGCAATTTGGATGTCTTGTATTGAAGTGTTTTGTCCTATTGCGGAGGCTAGGTGTTGGGGAGGCCTGTTTGTAACAAGATAGGTTGGAGAAATATCCAGATCACCATGTTAAAAGCCTTTCCAGCATCGAATAATAGAATAGGGAGAATAAAGCCAGCCATGCGTGGATTGAAACTGGCTAAATTTTGATGCATGTATGGGCAGGCTGCTTGCACAGAAGTTGATCTACCAAATTACTTCTGTACAACCAGCCTGTTGGGTTTCCCTCACTTGATCAATGCCGCAGGCCATAGCTGGCAGTGCTGATCAGTGATTTCCTAGAGCAGGGAAGTCTTCCCTCTATCGGAATAGAGTGCCTAAGCAAGGAGGATTCCCCAATTCACATTGAGTGTGTGGATGGGGAAACAAAGTAATTATTTTTCGTTCAACCTGCTAGCTGAATGAAAAAAAAAAAAGAAAACTAACCTATGGGCTGTATAAGTGTTGTCAGTCACAGTCGACAAGGGATATTGTTTTTATTATTGTGTTTGGTGTCTCTGTATGGGATGAATCCTATTTATTGGGGATATATTATATGAGTTACTGCTTACATTTAACAGTACAACAATTTTTTTTTCAAAAGTAAAATTTTACTTAAAGAGATTTCTGGAAATATTTTTTCCCACAAAAAGGATAAAGATTTTTGACATAACCAGCAACACTTGGTGTTAAATATATTTTTAAGCCATCCTATAATTTGATTTAGGATTACAGCAGGAAGCCATTCTAAAACCATGTGTTGTCATGACAAATACTACCTGTTATTTCAAATTTATTTCAGATACACTTTGTTCATAGCAAATTCTTACTTTCATATACTTAAATAGAAAGTCCATTGTATTTAGGCTGATAACCTTGGGTTATCATTGTCATTTTTAAGTGACTTTCACATTTTTACTTTTTTTTGTAATCTTTCACATTGTTGGACGTGCATTGTTGACTAGCTCCCAGTGTATCCTGATACTGAGACAAAGTATTGTGTTGTCAAAACTAGCATGGGTAACTGAGCACTGCCAAGGGTGACATTTGACAAAGAAATATATATATATATATTTTTAAAGTACAGTATTGTGGGGAGCATATTCTCATTTCCATGTGACTTTGAGAGAGACATGGGAGAGGTCTTTAAACTGTATGTACTATTGCAAAACGATATGATTTTCATGGACAGTATCAGCAACACCATATTCTGGCTTCACATACTGTATTTTAAATGTGTAATTGATTAATTATTTTTTATTTTTAGCTTGGCTTAAATACAGCAGTAGAACCACTCCTCAATCTGATTCATGTCAGTTTTAAGATTATTATTATTATACAGGATTTATATAGCGCCAACAGTTTGCTCAGCGCTTTACAATATAACGGGAGACAATACAGCAACAATACAGTTCAATACAAGAGGGATTTGAGGGCCCTGCTCCTTGGAGCTTACAATCTAGGAGGGAGGAGCTAGTGGTACAAAAGGTAGTAACTGTGGGGGATGGACTGGTTGGAAGAGTAGAAGATTCCAGTATTAGCTAAGCGCAGGATAGGCTTCCCTGAAGAGACAGGTTTTCAGAGATCGCCTAAAAGTGAGCAGAGTAGACGATAGTCTGATGAATTGGAGTAGAGAGTTCCAGAGGATGGGGGAAGCTCTGGAGAAGTCCTGGAGACGAGCATGGGAGGAGAAGACAAGGGAGCTAGAGAGTAGGAGGTCTTGTGAGGAGCGGAGAGTACGGTTTGGGTGATATTTAGAGACAAGATCGGTGATGTAATTTGGAGCAGAGTTATAAATGACTTTATACGTTATTGTTAGTGTTTTGAATTTTATCCGTTGGGTAACGGGAAGCCAGTGGAGGGATTGGCATAGAGGGGTGGCAGATACAGAACGGTTAGTAAGGTAGAGAACGGTTAGTAAGGTGGAAGAAAAGGCTTTTTAGATATTTGTGGCTGTAACATCTAATTCTTTTTATCTAACAGCCTAAACTGAACAGTGATAGTAGCAGCAACAACAGAAAGTTTACTCTAAAAAAATAAAGTAAAAGCCCTTAACTCTGTACAAATTGGCCAATAGAACTACAGATTAAATGTATAGTTTGTGCGCTTCTTCTTTTACAGCACCACACTGCATTGTTCAACCACTTCAATACTAGGCACTTTTACTCCCTTCCTGCCCAGGCCAATTTTCAGCTTTCAACGCTGTCACACTTTGAATGACAATTGTGCCATCATACAATACCGTACCCATAAGAAATGTTTATCATTTTTTTCACACAAGTAGAGATTTGTTTTGGTGGTCTTTAAAGTGTTACTAAACCCACAACAGTAAAATTAGTCTGTATATGCAGTAAAGCATGTTTGTTATACTCACCGTGGAACCTAAGGGGTTAATGCTCTGCATTGTATAAAAAGGCCGTTTGATCCTTTCTTCCCTGTTCCTCCCCTTTTTCAAGCAACCACCTCTTATCTCCTGATAAGACAGACTGCATGCTCAGTTTGATGTGTATTGCTAGAGAGTTTGTTTTTTTTTCTTGGTAGAATGCATGTGATCAGCACAGAGCCAATCAGCACTGGTCAAACAGAGGTCAGGGGTTTTGCATCCTCCTAAAGCAGAAAGAAAACTCCTACAAGTTTAGCTAGTGCTGGGCTGGACACTGATAGAAGCCACAAGACTGCTCTAACTGCTGATGAGAAAAGGTATTTAACAGTTTATATTTACTAAAATAATTGCACTTTGAATGTTCTGTGTACTGTGGGAGACCAGATATAGTGATGCAGGGTCCTGGGTTTAGTGACACTTTAATCATCACTGGGTTTTGCGCTATAAACTAAAAAAGACTGAATTTTTTTTAAAAAAAATACATTTTTGTTTGTTATAAAATGTTGCACATAAATAATTTTTCTACCAAAATTTAGGCCAAAATGTGAAAATAACCCAAATCAGTGTTTATTATTTAGTCTGTAGGAAAGTTATAGAGTCCACAAACTATCTAAAAATCGATAAATCCTGATTATTATTATTATACAGTATTTATAAAGCGCCGATAGTTCACTCAGCGCTGTACATTACAAAGGGGGACAGAACATGTGACAGAACAATACCAATACAATGCAAAACATGAGGGGATCGAGGGCCCTGCTCTTTCGAGCTTACAATCTAGAAGATTGCAAAACATGAGGGGATCGAGGGCCCTGCTCTTTCGAGCTTACAATCTAGAAGTATTGATGGCTGATCTAATTTCTTGAGGCCCAAAATTGCCAGGACAGTGCAAATACCCGCAAAATAACTTTTTGGGAAATGGACAGTCTGGGGTATTTAGTAAGAAGCATGGTGAGTTTTTTTTAAATTGTCAATTTTTCTGTCAGAATTTTGTGGAAAAAGAAGTTGAAAAAAATCACAATGTAACATACTGTCACCAATTCAGCACAGCATCAACATATAATCAGTTTGGTGGTGATCAGGGACACTGGTGACAGTATGTAAAAAATTATATATATATATAATTTTTTTTTTAATTATTATTATTATTACCTGTTTTTTTAATTGTTAGGGTTTTTTTTTATTCCTGTGACCAGAGCAATACAATGTTACCATAGTAACATGGTACTACTCAGGGCAAGTGATCAGGATTCTTTTTTTTTTTTACACACTGGATATTATGTAAGCAGTTAGGTAAGGTAGCCATATAAGAAGTAGAGATAAGGCAGGCTTTATCTTATATTATCTTATATTTATCTTACATTATTCTTTAAGAATTTCCCAGTACAGTGTATTATTTGACATTAGTCAGAAATATTATATGGTTGCTGGACAGTATACAAGCAGCTTGGTAAGGTAGCAATGTAAAGGGAGAGACAAGGCAGTTTTAGCTTAAAGCGCAACTTCGGGCAAAAAAAAATATCCCTTGCAGTGGGGCTGTGCCTCACTACAAGGGTTAATTGCTTGTGAAACAATAACGTAAGATTTACTTACCTGATCCTCCACACCTCCCTGCAGCTAGACTGGTCCCCACAGCTTCTGGGGGAGTGGAGAATAAGATAAATAAAGCCGTTTCTTCTTCCCCCCCAGACAAAATGAGTTATTAACCCCGGCAGTGTGGGCACTGTCCCACTGCAAGGGATAATTTGTTATCTTCCAGGGCTGGGCTTTAAAATTGACATTGAGATGTATTATTTGAGAGACAGTAGCCACAGATATTGTACTGTGGCTGGATAGTATGTAAGCAGCTTGGTTAAGTCGCAATAGAAATTTGCAGCTTAAGTCCAGTTGTGAAAACATTCTGTGGTAGCTATACAGTGCATTAGCACTGGAATAGGCTGAAAATGTGGAGACAAAATGCAGGATTTACCCTGCATTTTGGAAGCTGGGGTACAGCTGCAGAAACATTTTCTGACATCTTTAGAGAGCTGCACAGGAATAGGCCACAAACACTGAGACACAAAGAAGGATTTACCCCGCAGCAATTATCAGAAGTTTGGTAGCTGAGCTCCAGCTACAGAAACATTGAGTGAGTATGGGGCAGTCTTTTGGCTTCTACTGTGAGCTGAGGGTCAATCAGTCTTTTCAGGCTCCTTTCTGTTCTCATCAGCTGCAGGATAACAAGTCTTTTCAGACTCCCAGCTCTTCCATCAGCTGGCAGGTAACGAGTCTGGAAAGGAAAGAAAAGAGGCAGAGCTCACCCCTTGTGCATGCAATCTAGCAGCAGAAAGTTTGTCTCACTTTAGTAGGATCATCTTTTAGTCCACTGGATGTCAATATTTTCTTTAAAAAGTGGGAAAAACCCACAAATCCTGGTACTGTTGGGAGGTATGTTGTATGGTCTTGGGGCTATCTTCATCATTGTCAATATCTGTAATGCGAATGCTAAAACTTGCACATGACCAACATCATCCTCTGCAACACGTCCATGATTGTGTCATGAAATCTTTGTAATAGGAGGGATTCCCAAAATGTAAGGCCAGCTATGGCAATAAGGGTAATAACTATGCAGTGCTTTGGCACACAGCACTTTGCTGCACAAGTATGCGGTAAGCTGCTGCAACCAAAGGCCAGCTTTCCCTGTGTCAGAAACAAGTTCATGTGATGCACCCCAAAATTTAAAAAAGGTCATAATAAAACCCAGTTTCAAAGACCACATAGTGCACTGAATAAAATATATATTAAAAAAAGAAAGAATTGAAGCAATCTTCATAGCTGCATGTATTCATTAATCTAGCTTGTTTCACTACAGAGTTTTAAGAAGTAAATTTAAAAAAAAATCCATTATTTTATAATTGTCTTTGTATTCAAGGTTTTATTTAACAACGTACATTGTACTATTTCCACAGCAACCATATTATTTATTTCAAATATCCTCTAAAGTAATTACAGTTACTCCGCATGAAGCTATAGTTTTCGTTTTTCTTTTTTTCATGACAAATGTAGATAATAATTATAAATGTCTTCAAAATTAATTACGTGCATGTAACTATAATTTCTCTTTTTACGCTATATGATAAGCAGTCACAAGGTTAAGTAAGAAAGAAGGATCAATGAATTCCATATAAAAGTGATAAATTAATAATCATGATTAGAATATAGAAAAATAGTAACACATTTTGTCTGCTGTGCAGTTAAAAATATGTATCGCATGAAAAAGTAAAAGGTTACATAGTTAGTCTGGCTGAAAAAAAACAAAAGTCCATCCAGTTCAACTATAAAAAATAAATAAATAAATAAATATATATATATAAAAAATCCTATGCCCACAGTTGATCTAGAGGAAGGCAAAAAAACCCAGCAAAGCATGATCCAATTTTCTCCTGCAGGGGAAAAAATTCCTTCCTGATCCCCCGAGAGGCAATCGGATATTTCCTGGATCAACTTTACCTATAAATGTTAGCATCTAGTTATATTCTGTGTATCTAAGAATCCAGGCCTTTTTTAAAGCAATCCACTGAGCTGACCAGAACCAACTCTTGATAATAATAATAGCTAAAATTAATGGCAGTAATAATACTCTTAGCCACGAAATAAATTAATATGCACATGGTTATTAAAGCAAACATTTCAATAAAATTGGTTTCTTGTATTACTCTTCCATAAGAAACACAATCTATAGAAAAAATACTTTTTGGAACAGGATAGTGCAACATTACTAACCTATACCTTCTTTCTGGTATAATTCTAAATATTTTTTTCATTTCAAATTATAATCTTAGACTGTGCTACAACCAAAATTTGAAGTGGAATTGTCTATTGCAGGGGTGTCAAACCTGTGGCCCACGGGCCGCATGTGGCCCAAGACAATTAAGTACTCAGCACGGGCATGGGGATGCTGTGCAAGGCAAAGCAGCTGCAGCGGTGGCTGGCACAGACAAGCCAGGCACAGGCATGTTTGGAGGGTTTCCGTGTTTGTCATAGCACTGATGGCGGCGAATGCAGGGACTCCCGCAAGTGCAAGGCATGTAAGTGCTGCATGGTTGGATTAAGGAGGTGCTAGGGTGGGCTGTCCCCCCACATTTCAGTTGCACCTCCCCAAAAGCCTCCCACCTTCAACCTCTGTTCTACCTCCATGCACATGAACATTGGCTGCCTCTGCTGATTGGCTGCTGGTTGGATGCTGGCTATCCAGCATGTCAGTTTGACAGACGCTGGTTGTGAGACCGGCTTCTGTTGGACAGGCAGCTGTACACACTGACTGAGTGTTCAGATCATGTGTAGACAATTTTATTGTTAGTGTATTTTATGTGTGGCCCAGGACAATTCCTCTTCTTCCAGTGTGGGCCAGGAAGGTCAAAAGGCTGGACACCCCTGTTCCACAGAGATGCTATATACTCTATTTTCCAGCTGTTCATGTCTACAAACTCAGCTGCCTTGCTAATCCCCAGCCACTGCATGTACTCAACATTTCTGGGTGTATGGAATACCTGCTCCCCATGCTACACTCTCTGGTTCCTCGTGTTGCCTTGTACATCATTACAGGGAGTATGAACCAGCAGGAGGAACCACAGCATGTGACATAAATGGCAGTTATTTAGACATCTGGAAGTATGGAATACTTGCTACAACCAAGAACCAGAAAGGCAGTGGAGTATGAAGACACTGATTATAAGATAGGTGAGTATATAGAATCTTCTGTTACGGGATGTATTTACTTTAGTTTTGGCAGGGTGTCTACGTTTCTGGAGTGTCTACAAAATTTGGAAGTTATATTACACTCAGAGAACAAGTTATTGCTTTAAAAGCATAATCAGCTCAGTTGTACTGATTTTGCAGGACTTGGATCATGAAAGGTCATGTCACCATCATCACGGACCATCAAACTCTGCAGCCTGTAGTGTAAAATGGCTGTAGGGCAAGAGACCCTACTGAAAATTAGACAGAAAAGATGCTGAGATGCTGTAACTAAGTTAACTTTTTATTGTTTAATTGTGCATGAGTATGTGGTTATTTACTATTACCATATCAAAAGTTTTAAATTTAATGACTGGAATATGTTTTGTATACCTTATTATATCAGTGTAGTTTAGCTATAGTTACAGTCAGGTCCATAAATATTGGGACATCGACACAATTCTAACATTTTTGGCTCTATACACCACCACAATGGATTTGAAATGAAACGAACAAGATGTGCTTTAACAGCAGACTGTCAGCTTTAATTTGCGGGTATTTACATCCAAATCAGGTGAACGGTGTAGGAATTACAGCAGTTTTCATATGTGCCTCCCAGTTGTTAAGGGACAAAAAGTATTGGGACAAAATAATAATCATAAAGCAAACTTTCAGTTTTTAATACTTGGTTGCAAATCCTGTGCAGTCAATTACAGCCTGAAGTCTGGAACGCATAGACATCACCAGACGCTGGGTTTCATCCCTGGTGATGCTCTGCCAGGCCTCTACTGCAACTGTCTTCAGTTCCTGCTTGTTCTTGGGGCATTTTCCCTTCAGTTTTGTCTTCAGCAAGTGAAATGCATGCTCAATCGGATTCAGGTCAGGTGATTGACTTGGCCATTGCATAACATTCCACTTCTTTCCCTTAAAAAACTCTTTGATTGCTTTTGCAGTATGCTTTGGGTCATTGTCCATCTGCACTGTGAAGCGGCGTCCAATGAGTTCTGAAGCATTTGGCTGAATATGAGCAGATAATATTGCCCAAAACACTTCAGAATTCATCCTGCTGCTTTTGTCAGCGTTCACATCATCAACAAATACAAGAGAACCAGTTCCATTGGCAGCCATACATGCCCACGCCATGACACTACCACCACCATGCTTCACTGATGAGGTGGTATGCTTAGGATCATGAGCAGTTCCTTTTCTTCTCCATACTCTTCTCTTCCCATCTCTCTGGTACAAGTTGATCTTGGTCTCATCTGTCCATAAGATGTTGTTCCAGAACTGTGAAGGCTTTTTTAGATGTTGCTTGGCAAACTCTAATCTGGCCTTCCTGTTTTGAGGCTCACCAATGGTTTACATCTTGTGGTGAACCCTCTGTATACACTCTGGTGAAGTCTTCTCTTGATTGTTGACTTTGACACACATACACCTACCTCCTGGAGAGTGTTCTTGATCTGGCCAACTGTTGTGAAGGTTATTTTCTTCACCAGGGAAAGAATTCTTCGGTCATCCACCACAGTTGTTTCCTGTGGTCTTCCGGGTCTTTTGGTGTTTCTGAGCTCACCGATGCGTTCCTTCTTTTTAAGAATGTTCCAAACAGTTGTTTTGGCCACGCCTAATGTTTTTGCTATCTCTCTGATGGGTTTGTTTTGTTTTTTTCAGCCTAATGATGGCTTGCTTCACTGATAGTGACAGCTCTGTGGATCTCATCTTGAGAGTTGACAGCAACAGATTCCAAATGCAAATAGCACACTTGAAATGAACTCTGGACCTTTTATCTGCTCATTGTAATTACGATAATGAGGGAATAACACACACCTGGCCATGGAACAGCAGAGAAGCCAATTGTCCCATTACTTTTGGTCCCTTAACAAGTGGGAGGCACATATGCAAACTGTTGTAATTCCTACACCGTTCACCTGATTTGGATGTAAATACCCTCAAATTAAAGCTGACAGTCTGCAGTTAAAGCACATCTTGTTTGTTTCATTTCAAATCCATTGTGGTGGTGTATAGAGCCAAAAATGTTAGAATTGTGTCGATGTCCCAATATTTATGGACCTGACTGTATAAACCACCATAACAATATAGTTAGTGATAGAGGCATTACAATGGAAAAGCAAAAGCTTTACTGGATATTTATTTGTATGCACAATAAAGAATATTATTCAATGAGATAAATTCCTCTTTGTGTTAAACAATTGCTAATATATTAAAAAAAAGTTGTCTCACTCTCTTTTACAACATGTTTAATTATAGCAGAATCAAATCATGCCAGAGCTAATGGCGCTTTGAATAATTAGTAGTTGTAAGCCTATAAAACAAGGTAACACTATAATTGATGGACATGTTATCAGTGAAATGGGCCAGAACAAAGTTCTCAAATAGACAGTGAACAATGGCATAGGAAACTTTTTAACTGTGCAAATAAGAGTGGGCTTAAACCAGATAAGATTCGGTATTGCAAGCATTCATCATTTATTTTACCTGTTTTTTTTTTTTCAATGTTTTAATATATATTTTTATGTATGACAACTGAGACGTTTAACTCACTTTATTTAAGTACTACATCTTCAAACACAATAAAAACTCTTAAATGTTCAGATTATGTAGAAAGCAAGAGCAGTAAAATAAAAGATAAAAATATTGTATAATGACACAGAAGTTAATTTGTTTTAAAAAAAAAAAGGTCTTTTCAAGAAATGCAAGTACGTATATAAATATATATATATATATTAATGAAATAATAATACTTTTAGTGTCCTTAGCCTTCATTATTCCTTGCGCTCCCTCTCATATTATAATATGACTATATGGCTGTTTTGCCTGGCTGAAGAAAGCCCACCCTCCTGTCCCCTTTTCTCCCCTCTGCCTTCCCTCTTCTTGTTCCCTCCCTATACTCCCTCCCTTTCGGTACCCGCTCCAGTACATCTCTAATACAAAATAACAATACATACCTATTTATGCTTTGGCTTTCGAAATGCAATACCAATACCTCTTACTATTTGTAAGTACTTCTATTTACTTGGGTAACATGCAGCTAGCTGATAGTGGTTTCCCACTATTTTTTTTTATACTATGTTTCTTGTATCCAGTGTTATGAATGTATGCGGAAAGTAGTACAAGCGCCTAAGTATATAAGTAACAAGCTGCTATGCACAAAAAAGGTACCAATATCACCCTAAAAACAACAATGTATATATGAAGTGCAGTGCTCGGTATTAAAAACAAATATATGTATTGGAATGGAGGTTGATCCCATACAAATGCTCAAAAACAAAGAAATAGTCCAGGAAATTAATATGAAAATTAAAGTGCTCAGGTGACATGAGAGTCTGGTATCCATGTGGTAGTGATAAAGCAATGCGCACTCACCGGACACGCATATTAAATGCGCTTTTTGGCCGACATCGGACACCGCCGACCCCCCGACTTCACAGTTCACAGACACGTTCCTGGGACGGATTACTACTACATAGCGGAACCCAGCTCACCCAGAGAGATACCACCTACCAGGAGCACATAGGGGGACCCCTAGTGGAAGAGGACTACCAGCCTCATACCAAATAGGAGGAGGACCATCCACTATCAGATGACATCTGGATTTTTTATACACAAAAGCGCATTTAATATACGCGTCCAGTGTTATGAATGGCTTTGTATGTTGTGGTTAGTATTTGAATTTTATACGTTGGGTTAGTGGAAACCAGTGAAGGGATTGTCAGAGAATGGCAACAGTCGCTGATTAGTTGGTAAGGTGTATAAGTCTAGCAACAGTATTCATAATAGACTGAAGGGTGGATAGCTTGTGTAACAGTAGGCCAGTGAGGAGGGAGTTGCAGTAATCAAGGCTGGATATAACCAAGGCGTGGATAAGTTGTTTTGTGGTTTCATTAGTCAGGAAGTTGCAGATTTTGGAAACGTTGCAGAGGTTGAGGCAGCAGGATATCTGGCTATCTTGCTAATCTTCAAGCTTCAAAGCTTTCTGAATGATAGTAAAAACTGAACCCAGAAAATCAGCAAGACAGCCAGGCATTAGGAATGTTTAGAAAAAGAAGTTCAGCATGATGAGTTTTGCATCTTGCAGTCCTAGTTTTATTTTCCAGACATTTTCCCCCATTGCATCTGCTTCTGATTTTGATGATACTCTGTTTGGCCGCCCTGCTTCAACACTCTGAACACTATAGTTCACATATGACATTATCCATGCTTATATGTTTACGCAGTGCAGGCACCTGTCTGTGCCTAATTTTATTAAATCTGGGTATATTATTCATATCCCTTTCCCTGTGCTACAGCAGGTATATAAAATGAGGTGCATACACTCTTTCACCAGTGCAGCAGACTGCAATGTATGCAGTCCATCGTGACTTATGAATTCAACCTGGCCTAGAAAAGTCCATTCTCCAGTTTCAGTGCTATCAGTGCTCTAGTTATGTCAGTAGGTGTATGTATCCAACTTCTTTCAAGGAGTAATGTTGGAATCACCCTCAAGTTTTTACATCTGCCTGGGTCCCTACTCTACCTTACTTTGTGCCATGTCCAAAAGCAGACACAGATAGCAGCTTCATGGAGTTCACAAGGCAATAACTGAGGACTATTCCACAAACCCCCAAAAAATGGATATTGGCTCAACCTAATCCTTGGTTTTCAAAAATGATACAAAATAATAATATTCTCAAAAACTGCATGATATAAACTTCACAACAGTACCCAGTTGATTCAAAAGCTTATAATACCTTTACTGAAATAAATAAATTAAAATGCACTAATATAACACATACAAACAAAAAGGGTTTAAAAACTACCTACCAGCAAATCTGCACCTACTGTAATGGATTCAATAGATTTACATAATCTGCAAATTTCAAAAAGTCCACATATCAACCTTATATCATATGTAATGTCGTTGGCAACCAAAAGGAACTACCAGCTTCTTTAGTAAATATTGGCTGCTGGGTTTTTTAATGGAATGTTATACGAGGATCCAGAGAGGTCTCACTGCATCCCCCTCTGCATTACCCCTAGTCATGAAGGGGGTAAAACCTTCCGGAGGTCAAGTGGTTAGGCACATTTATAAATAGCCTGTGTGTATATTTCAATGTCTGCATATAATGTATATTGATCAAGCAAGCAGCCTGAGTTATTTTTAAAGCTATATCTGTAATCTATATCTGTAATACCTGTACATGTAATTACCTAAATTTAAATGAGCATCCACCTCATGCAATCCCCTGCATAGCTGAGTTTAGATTGAGAGAGGAGGAAGCAGCACAAGGAGCCAATCAGTTATGATGTACTGCTCATTTTTTATTATTATTATTATTATTACAGGTACTTATATAGCACCATCAATTTTACAAAGCGCATTACATATATATTGTACATTCACATCAGTCCCTAGCCCTCAAGGGGCGTACAATTTAAAGTCCCTAACTTACATTCATACACATACTAGGGGCAATTTAGACAGGATCCAATTAACCTACCAGCATATCCTTGGAGGAAACCAGAGTACCTGGAGAAAACCCATGCAGGCACAGGGAGAACATTCAGGCAGGTGGTGCCATGGTTGGCATGCTAACCAATGACCCTAGTACTGCCAGATGGAAGTGCTAACCATTTAGCCACTGTGCTGCGGAGAAAGCAGGCTAGTGAAGAGATGGGCTTATCAGTCTGCTTATTCTCCAAGGGACAAGACCTAGTGATATTACTTAACTATAGCAGAGAAAAGTCAGGTCTCCCAACTGGCAGGGCTGTCCAAAAATGCAGGAGTGAATGGATAGAAATACAAACCCTTTGATATGTTAAATAGCTCTCATGTATGTATTTCATTTGTGTATGTAGCTGTTTGCTTGGAGTTCAGCTTTAAATTTAGCATTGTAAGTATTTACATGCTGCATTTTATATAAGTACTGTACATATTACAGATAGCAGATGTCTCACAATCACAAAAAAACAAATGAGGATCCATGTTCATTTATCAGCTTTTGTGGTTTGCATGCCAGAGCTCTCTTCATCAAATTCTCAGATGCTGTTCCAGACCAGCCTTTTATATATTAATTACATTCTTATTCTGTAACAGCAGCAGAGTGTTGCACCATGTTAACCATCAACAAAAGTAGAAATTGGATTCATAGTGATACCATCAGGATGCAAGAACATGGCTAAACAGAGACAGAAATTTTATGTGCCAGTTTGATTATTCTGTAAAGCAAACTACTGAGCCCCAGCCTCCCGTCACACATGCCACGGTTTTCTGTTTATTCTGAAAGCTATCTCCATAACACCATGCTCTAACATGCCCATTCTCTTTCCTCCATGCTCCAGTAGAACAAGATCACTGCGCAGGAGGTATGGCAGGGGGATCATGAAGGAAAATCCTTTCTTTTAAGAATGAATTAAAACACCCTCAAAGATTTCTTCAAAGCTGAAGAAGATAATATTTCCAAAGTGTCCTTCTCTGAGAGGTCACATTGACCTGATGCCAGATAACTTGCCTGTAGGATAATGGCACCATTTGCTGCAAGAGACCAGTGATCATGGCAGAAAGAAAAATGTGGATTGAACAAGGGAATTTCCAGGGGCGGGATGAAAACCTTAATTTAAGGATGGGTGTTTCTTTAGTATGCTTATGTATTATAAAAAGGGCAATCTGCAAATTGTACGGGCTTTTGTTAATTATTATTTCTGCCCATTTACTGTAATTACTCTGTAACATCATTTAGATTTATTTATATACTTGTTAATGAGTTTAATTTCTTTGTAGTTAAATAAAACCTTAGCACCCTTATTATTATTTACAATTTCCAGGGACACCTTTTTTAGCTGTGCATCCAGCAAGCCATTGTGGCAGAGAATGTACTGTATCTAGGGGCAGGGCATTCCTTTAAAATTAGCACGGTTCAACAATAGGCATTTTGTTAACCTATTGTACATTTTAAGGACAGAAACACAGACATGAAGGTGCTGTTCATTAATAAAATTATATATTTTTATTTTTAAAGTATGGCAACCGACAGTTTTTGCAGAAAAAGATACAATTATAAACACCAATTTGCATACAATATTTCGCAAACATCATCTGATGCTGACCTCTCTGTGGAGTACTGCGACATCTGTTGGGGGTGTTGACAGATTGAAGGTTAAATAGGTGGCAAAAATCCTGTGTAATAAAACTAGTTAGAGCTCACCCAGCCTAATATAATATTCAACATATACAGTACAGGGGTCAGGAGTATATTGTACAACATAGTACATATAGTGCAGGAGTCAGGGGTCTGGAGTATAACATACAACATAGTGAAACCAGTGCAGGGGTCAGGTGTATAATATACAACAAAGCGAATGTGTAGGCAGGTGTAGGCTCTTTTCTACACTGTAGGTGGTGCTTATCCAGAGCTGTATTGCAGCTAGAGGGGAAGTCTAAGGAAACCTGGTTTCTCTATGGTTCCCTGGAACAGCGTTCTGGTTGGCTACACTGCATCCAAGTTGGGGGCCACCTTGGGTCATGTAGAGCCTTTTTAAATCCCTGTCCACAGGTTTTGGCATGCATTTGTGAAGTGGCTAATGTAGGGAGAACATACCAGTCTATAGGACAGCACTAGTGGTAGGAAAAGGTTCCAGAGGAGTAGGGAAAGCTCAGGGCCTTTGTCTTCACTTTAGCAAACTCCGCTTTTGGGTTGGACCAGCCAGGCCACATTCCACCCCCCCCCCCTTTGGTAAGCACTGTCTTTAGTTCAGGTCTACTATTACTTACTCTCTGCTACATACTGTCAGGTGATCTCCCGTACTGGGTTGTTGTGCTGTTTTCAAGTTCTTCAATACATCAGTTACTTTACTCTGTTACTAAGTTACAGCAGTGTGCACAGTGCAGTGGTAGGGAATGTTGTGCCCCTACTGCTGGTCAGAGGGAGAAAATATAACCCAAATTTGGGTAAGGAATGTGAAGCAATAAACCCCCCACATCCATTCCAAGATGGCTAGTCCCACTTTGCTTCCCCTCACAGAAGACCCCCAGTGCCTCAATGCCAGTGTTGGTTCACAGTGTGAATAGTATAGGTGAGCAGCATCAAAGCTCTCTCCCACTCACTGGCCCTTTCTCTGTTCCAGCCACAGGACCTGACTTCCTGCCTTAGGAGATAATAATTTAAATGATGTGGAGCAAAATAAAAAGTGAATATGCTGAACAAATGGCAGCTGTGGTTAACTATAAGGTGGGGCACTCCCAAAAACGCTTTCAGAAAATTGTTAAAGTAGTATATGTACAGGAGGAACAGTGCTCGCCAGTAGTATGGTGAAGAGAGAAAAAAACAATATTGTACTGAAGTTGACAGTATAAACTGCTCTGATTTATTTATCAGCTTTAATGTGTCTCTGTTTGAATGAATAAAAAATCTGTACCAATAGAGGCAGCAAAGGTGATCCTAACAGTGATTACAGCTCTCCTTTGGCTGGTAGAAGAGCCATTTTCAAGACAAAGTGGTAAGGACAAGGAATTTTCTACATTACCATATAAAACCAAGCTTTTAATGTTTCCTCCTCCCCCACTCATGACTTTACCATTAAGATCAACAACACAACCATTGGTCCCACCCCGCATGCCAGGATGCAAGGTGTAATTTTAGACTCTGACCTTTCCTTCAGGCCCCACATCCAGTGACTGGCTAAATCTTGCCACCTCAACCTCCACAACATTTCCAGAAATCGCCCCTTCCTGACACTGCAAAACAACTTATCAACACGTTGGTCATATCCCGCCATGATTACTGCAGCTCTCTCCTCACTGGCCTACCGTTACACAGGCTATCCCTCCTTCAGTCTATTATGAATGCTGCTGCTAGACTCATACACACTACCAACTGATCAGTGATTGCTGCCCCTTTCTGCCAATCCCTTCACTGGTTTCCACTAGCCCAATGTATAAAATTCTAAATAATAAACACAACGTACAAAGCCATCCATAACACTGCTACATCACCAATCTCATTCACAGATATCGTCCAAATCATCCGCTCCACTCCTCCCAAAACATCTTACTCTCAAGCTACTTAGTCACCTCCACCGATGCTCATCTCCAAGACTTCTCCAGAACCTCTGGAACTCCCTACCCCAGTATGTTCAGTCAGCCCCCACCCTGTCTGCCTTTAGGCGATCTTTGAAAACTCACTTATTCAGGGAAGCTTGCCCCGCCTAAGAACTGTATTTGAGTCACCTCCATCAAATCATGCCCCACAGCTATCGCCTTTTGTATCACCTCCCCTTTCTTTAGATTGTAAGCTCAATGAGCAGGGCCCTCCTATTTCTTCTTTATTGAACTGTATTGTAATTGTACTGTCTCCCTTATATTGTAAATCATATTGTAAAACTGTTGATGCTATATCAATCCTGCATTATAATAATAATATAAATAAGCCACCATAGAGGCTCATTCAAATCCCATCCTGGCAAAGGTAGTGAAAGACAGATGCCACAGTCTGGTACACCACCTTCAGGACAGTTACATAAAAATCTGGTCTTTCCTGGCAAATTCAGGATAGTTGGTATGTATTGGTGCAACGCAGCTTTCTATTTGCTTTTTGAAGAGGTGAAGCTGGTACCAGCTGCTGGAATGCTCTCTGAGTTTCAACACCCAGCACTGAAAAAAACACATTGTCAGAAAAGGTAATCTTTGACTGTCATTATAATTATAGTCCTGGATGAATGCTAAAAGAGTGATTGGTATATAAGCATGTGATTAGGTAAGCACTGACCACCAATGCAAAGGGGATTGGAAGCACTGACCAGCAATGGGGAGCTTAGCAGCACTGACTAGCAATCGGTTGTGGGTGGGAATTTACATCATTGACCAGCAATGCAAAGGGAAGAAAGGGGGTTCACAGCACTGACAAGCAATTGAAAGCTGCAGAAGGGGGTAACAGTGCTGACCAGCAATGTAAAGAGAATAGGAGGGTTAACGACAATGACCTGTAATACAAGATATAGGGGAGGTGGTGATTGTTATGGGCCCCCTGCAGGTTTATGCCATAAATTACTAGTATTCACCGCATACTAGCACATTATGACAGACTTATCTGTCAAAATATGCCCTCCAGCACTGCACTGTCAGTGTTCGGGTGTTTCCATCTACTCCCATTCTTTCTTCCAGGTTCACTCTGTTCGGCCTGCTGAATGGCTGGGTCGTGATGTCATCACTCACATGCACATGTGAATCACCTAATCGCAGCACAGAGCAGGTGCTGTAAATTAACTTTGAAGTGCACATGTACAGCACAAAGTACATTACCACTGACAAGCAGAGGGAAGTATTTGTGACAGAAGAGACCATTGTGATCTCTTCTGTTTTAAAAACCCTGCTTGTAAGTGTTTTTAAAATTTTGCATTTAATGCTGCTTTAACTACTGCCACTGACACCATTGCTTGGGGCCATTATTCTGTCTACTGACACCAATGCTGGGGATTATTATTGCAGTCACTGACACCAATGCTGAAGTCACAGCCCCCATTTTCATCTGATACACTAGTGTTCCTAATGTTGGTTGCTGACTGGTTAAGCTGGACTATAGTCACTAGCAAGGACAGAAGGGGAGAGTGAATGTGTATCGCATACTAGTGTGATACAGAAGGTTTCTGTGGTGGGGCTGTGTTGCTGGTACAGTATAATCTATGTTATCTTCAGCACACACACACATGCCAGATTATTCAATGCCACCATAAACCTTCTCTAGGTCAGCAGTCATAAAAACATCTGTGAGGTTTACTGAGAAGAGAGTAAAGGCCATAAGATTTGAAAGGGGTATTCTTCAAATAATTTGGGGTGCCATTCTCCCACTAAGGACCACTATCCTACTTTGTCATTGTGTTTATATACATTAAATTACACTAATTAATATTTTCTACTAATTACTCCATTGTTAATAAATGGTAAAGCAAAACTCTGGGAAACTGTAAAATTATTCCTTGAAATGGAGCCACACCAACACTGCAAGAGTTAACTGATCATTTTTTTTACTAGGGGAGAGGAGAAGAGACTTTTCCGATCCTCTGCTCCTCCAGCAGATAGTGCTCCCCCGCATTCGAGAGGTAGGCTGCCCCTCGGCGACCTTACGTCCAGTGCAGGAATTCAGAATTTGTACTTTTCTTGATGATGTGAGGACTTTACAGTGGTGGAGCATGGGGGAGAAGACATTGCAGGGACTGGTTTAGCAGAAGGAAGAAGCAGAGGATAGGGTAAGTAAAACTCTTTTTCTGTATCCCCTGGACCTAAATGAGCAATTAACCCTTGCAATGTGGGTACAGCTGCATTGCAAGGATTTTTTTTATAGTTTTGGGCTTTAAATACATATTTTGTATTGTCATACTTTTATTGAATGAGTGTAACTTTTTTTGTACGGTTTGGAAGGTTATGGAAAATTTACCAGGCCCTTTTCTCAGGAGACCAGCATGCTTTAAAATTTGTCTTAAAATCTATTTCAATTTCACTGGTAACACCCTAAATTCAAACATATTCTTAATCTACATAATATGTGTCTGCAAGCTGCTAATGAGGACTATCTTTTTCATTCTTTTCACTGAATTGTTGTCAGTGATCATGTTGGTTCCCTATGATTTTAATTAGTAGTGTCACTCACTACCTGAATGTCTTTCCCTGTGTGAAACCACTTCAGATCAGTAAATATTTAACACATTGGTACTGCTGCCTGGAGACACAGTAAATGTTGAACAATGTGTAATGTTTTGAATTTATAAGATTAAATAGAACATAAAGTTGGTTTTAGTCATTTTTGTTTCATCATGTTTTGGTTGTACAGATTTATAAAACAAGGTTCTTACCATGTTTTTAATTATTTTTATGAACCATTTCTTTTACAAATACCTTAATAACAGTGTGCATTCACAATGTTCACTTTGAAAAACATTCTGAACTTTGTAATAGGAAAGTCCAGCACTACCTTAAGGTTTTCTGGCAGACAATGATAACTCCATAGTTAGGACCTAGTCACACCAATGCACCAAAGGACTGCGATAACATGGTAACCACCCACAATGCCTTTCACTCTAAGCAGCACTGCATCGCACCTTCCTAGTGCACCTGTGTTTCATTGTGCATAAAACATTTTCTGAAACATACAGCAACACAAAGAAACTTAAAGCTCCCCAACAGACCTGAGTGGAGAGATGCACCCTAGGATGTTTTGCTTTAGTTAGAACAGGAAGGCTGGAGATGAATTAGACATTTTTTGTACTATACTGTACTTTAACAATACAATATGAGGTCAAACCTGAACACTTTCAATTTATTTGCAATCAGGTCGGCCCTTGCACTACATAGTTGAAGGTAAAATTGAATAAGAAAATTGGATAATGTATGGCCAGCTAAAGAGAGGGCATTTGCTCTTCAGACTTATTCAGCTTTATTTTTAGCACAGCAGCTGTAAAAAAGACTTTGCAGAGGATAGAAGCTCATTACGACCCTACCTGCTACGTGCAACTTGTTAATATGAACTATGTATTGTATAATAGTTCAGATTTACTTTTTTAAATAATTAAAATATAAATGCTTAATGGTATTGAACATAATAAAGTGATTTTATTCTTTTAAGACATGAGTGAACCAATCCACTGATTTAAAGATAGGATTGGACTAATTTACATGCAGAAGATATCTACTGCAAATTCCAGTTCATTCACCCAACTGATCTTGCAGTACATAATTTTTTTACATTTTAGAAGCATTTTCCCAAAATATACCTAGGGCAGTAGGATTAGAGAGGGTACTGAGCCCCATAATGTAAAATGTTTATTTTTTCCCCTAATTGTACATTGTATTTCCTTCTTTGGGCACCATGATTATATGTGGCTAAGGTAAGCAAGACAGCTGTAGAGGTAAAGGGGTGCAGTGGGTCCTGAAATTAGTTAAGAGGGTATTTATAGACTCTCACATTGTACATGGTTCTCCTAGGACTAGGCATCCAGGCCTTGTCCCATCGTATATAGTCTTTCATAACTCATATCCTCATTGCTGCCAGACAAGCTGTTGCAAGACAGTGGAAAACCACACAACCACTTCATTCACCCATTACAACTTAGGTATATACTCTAACTTCTCAGTAATCCTCACCTTTAATATTTACTACTCTAGATCCAATCTACTGTATGATGTCTTCTACCATTGTACCCCACTGCCCTGTGTGTATTGTTTGTTATTTTGCACTACTGTTTTTGCCTAGAAGCTTTGGCCATTTTTGGGGAAGTTGCCCACCCACAGCATGGCTGGATTACTATGCTGTTCTTACTGTTATTGATGCAGTGTTGGAAGATCTGATTCTTGTGCCTTATTTCTCTTTTTTTTATATTTTTTTTTAAATAAAGGATTTATGGAAAAAATAAGCTGTATATAATTTAGAAAAATTGAATTATTTCTTCTTTCTCTTGCTTGGTAGTGAACACAGCTGATAAGTAGTACAACAGAAAAAACAGACACCAGCCTGCCTCCAAAAATCCCAAGAGTAATTTTTCAATAAATGATCCAACGACTCAAGGGTCAAAGCAAAGGCAGCACAATGTTTAAATATGACCCTGCTTGTGAGCACGAGGATCTTCTATGTTGTTCCAAATTTATCCCATAACTTCAATTTTTCTTAAAAGGCACTGCAACAAGGCTTGTTTGTTATGAATAAATGACCAGTACGGCTCTTTGATATTCATTTGGTGTGTAGCTGAAAGCCAAGTTTAACTCTAAATGGGATTCCTAAATGAAAGAAGATCCAATGCAGAACAAAAAAGACTGTCTTTTCTAAGTAAATTGTTAAATAAAAATGGAGTTCTATTAGAGTATTATTTTTTTGTTTTACCCATTTTTAAGCAACCTCTACCAAATGAATCTAGCAAGACCTGCAAAGCAAAAGAAGTAAGTGCTTGTAGAGCTAATTTTCAGTTAATCACTATTTACTTTTTTATTGGCAAGTAGTAAGGGAGCACAAAGAACTACAGTAAGCCTTACAAAAGATAATTCCAAAGACACTAACAATTTATCTCAAATCAAATAAAGTTTATGCTTCCTTAAACCTACTCATTTACAACATTATGTTTATCCATACAAAAAAAAAGAACTCGGCTTTCCATTTGTTTGCTTCCTGTTTCAATGCACATATCACCTGTGAAAAGAATGCATTGTATTGTATGAAAAGTATAGTAAAATTGTTCTTTTTTCTGTAGCAACCAATGCAATTCTTTATTTGAAGCTAATTGGTTGCTATGCAGGTAACAAGGACATTGCCTTCTACAATACTTTTTAAACATGGTGTTTACTGAGTGGTCTTAAAATAAACTGACAGTTACAAGAAATTCCATTGAATACCAGCTCATTTCACACTCAAGTTAAGTAACAAATTGTTCTTTTAAAGCTGGACTTCCAAGACAAAAACTCTAATTTATTTAAATCCCTTTTTAACTACAAAAGATGTACTGTAAATCCACTTGGTGTGCACCAAATGCTTTTACAAACTCAGTTAATACCTTGCAATGTAGCAGTGACATCATCACTGTACATAGCCTGTGCAGAAAGCAGAGCTGTGGGAGGGGTCAAGAGGCTCCACCCACTACAGGCTGCTTGCAGAAAACTACAGGAGGGAGCAGACACAAGACCAGTAACTCTGAACAAAGTATTTATTACAGGAAGGTGGTGCACAAAGACAGCGTTTCACACTGGATTACTGCATCATTCAAGTAAGAATACACATGGATCCTGTATTTAGGGGCATTTGCTTGTCCTGAAAGTCAGCTTTAAGGATACTATTGAAAGTTTGCATGCTCATTTCTTTCTTTCTTACCTAAACAGTGCCTGCATTTATACTCTGGAAACTGGTATTATATGCAAGAACAGCTTTTCAATTTCAAACATTATCTAATATAGTCAGAGTGTGATTTTCACACTTCCATATGAAGAATTGATAGCAGGGGCGGACTGACCATTTGGAAACTCGGGCACTGCCCTAGGGCCCGAGGTCAGTAGGGGGACCCATGAGATGCCCCTGGTACCTTTTTCATAGGCGTTTTTGAGTTTGGGCAAGGACACAGGGGCCCCATGATTCCCTATTGCCCGGGGGCCCCATGAGTTGTCAGTCCGCCCCTGATTGACAGTATTACATACAGGATAGGATCATGACATCCATATTTGTCTGATTTACAACACTGTAGGCTCAAGACAGCATGGAACTAACTTTTAGTGGAAGTATCGGTATCATGGTGCTAGAACCACTCAAGATTGACATGTCAGCCATCATATCGAAGTCCCCATGATAGGTACATTTCAGGCGGACAGGGGACATAGCAGGGTGCAATATTTTCCAACACACAGCTGACTTTTTCCAGTAATCATGTAACAAAAACATATTCTTGCTTACAATACCGTTGACACAGAGTAATAGGCTGCCCAGCAAAGCACCAACATTTCAGGATTTTGAGAGGTATTGAAACTTTTATATAAAAGAATGGTTTTAGAAACTTACGTAAAGTGTTGTTTTGGGGGGCCTCTGTAGTCCTCTAAAAGGTGACTATAATGGTTTTGGTCAGAATTATTCTATTTTTATTCTATTGTTTCCAGATTTTAAACGGATGCTTCTTTTTTTATTTTCCACATAGGGATTAAACACAAGGTTGTTTACATAACACCGTTTTCTTACAAGAAAGCCCAGCACTAGCTCTGCATTAAAGTTGTCAGCTCTTACAAGCAATTAGGGAAAGTGCTGTGTCTCTGCTCTTATTATTTCTGAGGTGTGCTCTATTTACTGCACTCTAAGAAAAACACTGGAACTGTTTAGGAAAGGACGACATGCAAAATAAATTCTGTATAACTGTTAAGCATATGGATTTCTAACTAATGATATAGCATGGAGGAGCTGAATTAAGCTGTCCCTACATAACTGTCCATAACATAACTGAGCTGAATTAAGCTGTCCCTGCTTAGTTGAAAAATATGTAAAACAACATTTTATATTACTGATATGTGCCTATTGCACCATGGACTTGTATGAAAAAGTATTTTGTTCTCTTTGTATTGCTTCCTTTGTGTGAAATCCCTGATGTTCTTGCCAGTCACTCTGATTTCCTATTAAAAACTAGGCACACTAGGCATGAGAGCACAACATGGTCAGCTTTATAGCTTTGTTGAGTGTAATGATTGTGCGCAATAGGGATATGGAAGCTGGAGGCGACAACCATCTTGTTAAGGTCTCAGCCATATTGTTTTTCATGAGCAATAATCTTCCTCCCCTCCCTCCTCTTGAAAACTGTGGAATTTGTAGCTGTGGTTTGCATGAATTTATGGAAAAGCTAGTTGGGGTTGAGAACGCACCAGCCTATTCTCCGGGGGTCATAAATTACCTACTGTGTGGAGTGGAACCGTGTGCTGTTGCCTACTTTAGAGGCCTTGCAGTGTTTGGCCTTGTCTGGGGAGAACAACTTGGACTCCTGCAACCAGTAATGAACAAACTGCCAGTGCCTAGTCTGACAGTCAAACACTGTAACTGTTAGAGTGGCATTCCAGAGGTTCAGCGCTGGCAACCACATGTAAGAGGAGTCCCCCAGGGGTCTGGAACTGGGGAGGCTGAGGTGATCATGGCCTGGCCTACTCCTCAGGCCAAAAAGCAGGATGCATCATTCTTGGGTACAGTTGCCTACAGTAGGACGCCTGAGTGCAACTATCGTGGCTCAGCTGAAACCTGTGACTGACCAAACAAATGGGAAACTGATGAAAATGGCATCCTTGATGCCAGCATGTAAAGAGGATTGTTCAGCCTCGACGAAGGTACTAGTCGGCACACCTGTGAGGTGAGCCCAGGAGTTCACCTGTCCAGTTTCGGCGCACACAGGCACCACTACTGTTGGGTCAGGTGTAGTCCTGGGCCTGAGGAGTGAGACCAGAGAGGGACGTCTCATCCTTTACCTAGACAGGAAGCTACATCTCAGTACGTTAGCATATGACATCCCTGAACAGAAGTGTCTTGTGATCAGGTGGGCACCATGGACGCTGCTGCAATATCCCGGTGGTTACAGCAGACTGGTACTCACCCCTCACAACCCACTTTGTTAGCACAACAGTGTTGCTAGGGAGAACAGCACCCTTCTCAGAAGGAACCTGGTTCTCCAGCAGTGCAGTTGTACCAGACCACACAAAGGTGAACATCTGAACAAAACGGGCCTGTGTCCCGACAAGCCAAGCGTTAGGAGGGAAATTGCAGTTCCCTTCCATGCAACCACCTGAGGGGGGAGGTGTAACGATTGTGTGCAATAGGGACATGGAAGCTGTAGGCGACAGCCATCTTGTTAATATCTCAGCCACTTTGTTTTTCATGAGCAATGCTCTTCCTCCCCTCCCTGCTCCTGAAAACTGTGGAATTTGTAGCTGTAAGTTTTAACGAACTTCAAAAGAGACTCTTATCTTAACGAAAACACAAATAGCTAATTAATCTTGGCAGGATGTCTGTTTCCACAAACCATGAAAAACTCTTTCCTCTGGACTATCATAAAACAGTAATAACTCATGACCTGTAAGGCCATTTAAGCTCTAGGAATGCAGAGCGTGCCTTAAAACGTCTATTCCACAACCTAACAATTCCACATACAACAGGAACAGGACACATTAATATTAGGTAAATATTTGAATGGGGAATATCATACTGAATAAATCAAAGTCATACATGACTACCCTAGGACACACAAAAGGAGAGAAAGCAGTCACCTCCCTCCTGGGTGACAAAGGTACGTTGTGTTTGGTATCCCTGGATACGAAATATAATTCTGAATAATATTCTGCCATTTTCTAGAATACCACCTGCGTGTATTGGAAGTTATTAACATTAGTGTAAAACTGTATTTGAGAATTAGTTGTAAACGTAGTAGCCTCTCAGCACTCATCTCTTAAACTGGATTATTGGTCAATTGGTTTCTGTCTACACCATCTTGAAATCACAGAAAGGGGACTGACATAATCTATTAAACAAGCTCTCATTTTACCATCAACCAAAGAACACGCAAGAGAGCCACGGCAACATTTTTACTTGGACAATTGGACTCTGCTGAAACCAAAGACTCTGCAAGTATTCTTCCTTCTTAACTCCATTCTTTTATTTCTCTGTTGCTTTATTTTTCTTTTTATTACTTTGTAACATCCCTTTCTGTAAATATTTGAATTGCACCATTTGACCTTTCCATTAATACGCCCTATTTTGAAAAGTGTTAAAATTATCTCTAAGGCTTTTAATGCAAACTAAAGAATCCCTCTCTCTTAAAAAGTGCTACTGTATATAATAATCCTCTGAATATACCTGTCTGTGTTGACAGTGTGTGTTACAGAAGTTTATTGTTCACATTTGTTCTTGCTAACATTGTGAAGGGTTGGTAGTCCCATAGCTATCTGGTGGCAGTTTGGAGTTTGAAAGGTTAATTGCATAATTAATCTAACCCACTGACAATCGTTCTCAGGCTGCTGGCATCTAGATTGTGGCCCCGCGAGCTGGAAAATCTCTTTACAGGGTACAGCTGAGGGTAGCATTGTTACGCAAGTGACAGCGCGGTGTGAGATTGGCTGGTCCTTTGTCACGAGTTGGTGAGAAGGGCGGGGGTTGGGCACCGTGTTCATCACACTGAATACTTAGCTTGCTCTCCTCTTATTAGACTTGTCCTGACATGCCACCCACACAGCCATTCACTTGGAAGATCAGTGTGCAGCTGTTTCTCTTCTCCCAACTCTCTGAGCTCCTAATGCAGGTGAGAACAGAGGGTATCTGATCGCTCATAAAACAGGTGTTTAGAAAGTTTTTTTTTTTAATCTATACACAAATGTTTTGTTTTTCATTTCTATTTTAAACTGAATGAGTTGTTTTACAAGGTGAGGGTTTGCATACACTTTAATAAGGTTAAAACACTAATGTCCAGAAAGTTAAAGCTCTTCCAACTTCTATAACTTTGGTCCAGAGGAAGGCAAAACAAAACTGCTATGAGTTCAACTGACCAAACTATTGTTCTCTTAGCCTTTAGCAGGGCAGCATAGTGGCTTAATGGTTAGCACTTCTGCCTGGCATTACTAGGGTCACTGGTTCAAATCCCAACCACGGCACTACCTGCCTGGAGTTTGCCTGTGCCTGTGTAGGTTTCCTCCTACACTCCAAAGACATGCTGGTAGGTTAACTGGCTCCTGTCTAAACTGGCCCTAGTATGTGTATGTATGAATGTATGAGTTAGGGACTATAGATTGTACACCTCTTGAGGGTTGGGATCGAAGTGAATGTACAATACTGTACATGTATGTAAAAGTGCTGCATAAATTGACAATGCTATATATAATTAAAGAGTAATTTTTAACCCTGGAGAGTATTAGTGCAAGACCATAATCTAGTTACTTTCCTATAAATGTCTTTATTGTTTCTCCCATTACAATCTCATGCAGTAAAGGATTCCACAGCTTAAAGTGGTATTAAACCCACTTTTTAAAAACTTGCTGATGCCCCTGTGTAGCTTAGCATACATTTACAGCACCCGCGGAGTGCACTAGTGATTTGACTCCCATGCACATGCACAGGAGTGATGTAATTGTGACCCAGCCATTCAAGCTCTCATACAGCCAAAACGCAGAACCAGGAAAAGCTGGAAGCACTAGGGGTCCATAGGATCAGTGACAATGCAGTGCTGGAGGACAAATTATGACAGGTAAACCTGCCATATTGTGCTGAACTCATATTTTTAATGTTACTTTACTCAGCTAACGTTACCAGCATTATTAAAACCCAAAGTATGCATGGAGCCTAACCGTGTTTTGCCACATTTTTCAGCATTAGAGCATTTTACAGCTGAAAAACTCCTCTAGAAACCCACTAATTCTGGGTGTTTTTTCCAGCCAAAAACGCCCGAGTCAAAAAATGCTGATTACAGTCTATGTGTGCATGGATACATAAGATAACATGTTGGGGAGTTTACTGGCTGTAGAAAAAAATGCCAAAAGCAAAAAACAGCAGCTGTAAAAATGTCCAGTGTGGATGAGGACTTAGTGTTTTACAGAATTTACGTGTTTTAGCAAATTCTCCCACAAAATCCTCAGGCTCAAAAACACTGATAAATGCCAGATAGCCACATTTTTTAATAGATTTTCAGCTTTTATCTGCGTTTTTCAGCTTTTATCACCGTTAGAGCATTTTTACAGCTAAGACACTCTTCTTGAAACCCACTGTTCTGGGGGGGGGGGGGGGGGGGGGGGGGGTTAGGGGGGAGGGTTCCAGCCAGAAAACACTCCTGCCAAAAAAACGTATGTAGTGGGAGGGCAGTCAGTTAGCAGTACTTAGTGGCAGGGCAGTCAGTTAGCAGTACTTGGTGGCAAGGCATTCATTGCCCAGTATGTAGTATCAGAGCAGTCAATGAGCAGTATGTAGTGATAGAGCAGTCAATGAGCAGTATGTAGTGATAAAGCAGTCAGTAAGCAGTATGTAGTGATAGAGCAGTCAGTGAACATTATGTAGTGGCAGCGCAATCAGTGAGTATTAGTTAGTGGCAGTACAGGGAGCAGTTCTGCAGCCATTTGTGTGCAATGTAGCAGTCAGGGTAGAGACCCAGGCTTGCATTGATGGAGGGGATTCCTGCAGAGGAAACCCTTTCCCCATCACCTTCTTACCACATGGATAGAGGTAGAAGAACTGCTGGGATGCTATCTCTCCTCCTGTGTCATATTCAGCTGTTTGATCAGCCAGAGTAGCCACCTGTGCATGAAGGAAGTAAACCACATCCCCACCTTACACACCACCTCATTTACCCAGGGACAAACTGATCAACTGTGAGAGTTCCCAGCCTTGGAGACTTAATGCTGGGCACTAGAGAGGAGACATACAGGAGAACACTATACCTTGCCAGTTGACCCTGGTAATCCAATGGAGCTTGGGCCAGGTATGACGGGACTGCCAGTGCCCCCCCCCCCCCAACAGTAGCCCTGCTTCTTTTCCATAATCGTTGGACTCATGTACTTCTTCTTGCATTGCATATAAGATATGAATTAAAACATTTTCAGAAATTTCAGTATTTCCATTTTTATTTTCTTGATATTGTGTGCATTTTCACTAAGGAGTTCTTCAAGTCTTAAGTCTTTTTTTGGCAGAGCTTGGTTTTATTTTCTATGATTTCAAATACAGAAACTCAAAATACATTACAATTCCATCCAGAAAAGAATGAAGTCATATATTCCAAGAAATAAATTGATTCATTTCAAAAATACCAAAAGCCAAGCATGAAAAACAAGGAAGACATAATCTTTAATAACATCTGTGTGGCTCAAGTGTTACTGGTCAGGGGAGGTATTAATCTGTGTTCTTTATGAGATGCAAGGTAATGTTTGCTCCTTCAAACACTGCAGACAATGCAGCATAATGGAGTGAACATTCAAAATGATTCAGAGTTGTGACTGATTTGTAACACAAAATACAACACAGAACATTACATTACAAAAAAGATGGTCTAAGCACGGTTTCCATCTCTCTATAAATACATCCAAGTACTATCACCTACCATATTCTTTCAGGCATTATCTATATTCATTTATGACTTTTTATATTGTTATGTATGATTGGGATTCCTCACTGAGTGAAACTGGGAGGCCATCCAGCTAGTTAAATTCATACTTTGAAAAGCTTTAGTATCAAATTTAGTCATTTGAAGATCTTCCAAGTAACCTAATACACAGACCAGAGGTAATGTAGCTAGACATGTTTGATACATTTTCCAAATTGTTTCCAAAATGTAATACAAAACAGTTATTGTGTTATCTACTAGAGCAGAAAAAAAGATTGCCGTATTTGATTTAACACCATCCATAGATTAGCATTTCTCCTGAAGGGGAACTTTGGCAAAAAAAAAAAAAAAAAAGGTCATACACGCTGCACTCTGTCCCTATTATTAACACTGCACTTTGTGGTTTTCTGAGTGCCACATGTAATTCTGAGGTATTTGTATACCAACTTTTCTAAACAAATGAGACAAGCATCCACACATCTCCAATGAAACTTGCCGTAATATGTGTTATATAATAATCTTGCAGGATCGTAAGTGTCATCTGGTGGCCATATTGCAATATTTGTTTTTAAATACCTTGATCAGAAAAAAAAGGAATTTTGCTTACTAGACGGTGCTTACTATCATACAGATCATAATCATAAAGATAGTTACATAACACAGAACACAGCAGGTTTTTTTTTTAATTGTTTAGTAACGCTTTTATTGCGTTTGAGACAAAGTCAAGAATACAACAATGCCGATCCACATAGTTGCAAACTGGCATAACTATAGGACAGTCTTTTAACTAAAGCAGCCCATAGACTTAGGTTTTACATTTTATAAGAGGCAGAACACAATAAAGAGTAAAGGAATCCTATATTAGTAACATCGCAACTTGGTAAAGAATAATGTTTAATAAACAAATGACATATCCTTGTGCATAATGTTACTTGAAGATGGTCTGAATGCTAATACATATTTCAAGATGAATTGTAGGAGAGCCTATGGGGCTGAGACTAATTATAGGTAGCATAAGGATAAACAGTATAAGTACCAGTACTCCCACTATCAAAATAGTGGTATGAAGTCATAGATGATGTGGTAGATTATTTCAATAATTTTAATTGATTCAATGTAGTAGATAACATGAGACCACATTGCTGAGTCAGATCTCCAATTAAGAGCAATAGCTCATTGGATGCCACTAAATAAAAAGTGTAGTTTCTCACAACATCTGGGTTGAGGGCACCAATACAAACAATAGAAGCCTGCCCCTTGTGCAGTTTTCCTATCTGTTTGTTGCCACAATGAACATAATTCTGAAACATATGAGTAAGGGTACAATGGCATTTGCAAGCTCTAAAGCAGAAAATGGGAACTGAAAGATAGATCATATGGAGTTTGACTGACATCATATACCATCTGACATGAAGATTAATGACTGAATCTTCATAAGAATCTTTGGGAATCCCTCTTGTATAAACCAATAGAAAATGAGTCCTGATGTGAGCACACTCTCATATCCTTATGGCAACTAAGCAAATGATCATGAAAATGTGGAAACCTTCGACACTTAGCTTTGAAGAAGTCAAGAGACGGGTTCAGGTACATTAATTAATGAGAAGCTGACAGCAATCCGTAATGATTCACATAATACATTCTTGAGCACTTGGCAGGCTTGGCCTGACCACTTTCCAATCTCACAGTTGACCACCTACTTTTTGGAACTATAATTGTGAAGATACGGAAAATAGCCTAGCATTTGAAAGCCTCTGGGTTACCCCCCCCCCCCCCCGTTAACCCATCTCTTTATTTTTGTTTAACTTGCTCTTTTTTCCTTTTTCTTCTTCCTAATTTAATTCTTAGTATATCCTACTCTTGACATGCTCTTTTGCTCCCATGAGTGGTAGCAAAGTCTTTTTCCTCCCCTCTTTTGCTGATTTTGGCATTCCACCTGATTTGGATAGATACCATTCTATCTCCAACTCAGCCAAAGCTGAGTCTTTTAGTGCCACTTCTTTGATTGCATCACAGGTTTATATTCTCTAGTTGTTTGGTACTCATGGGAATATGATCTCACTGCAGATTATATTCTTACCACCTGTTCTTATGCTTTTGTTTGCACTGTGTTCTGGAGTCTATCTCCTTGTAGGAATTATTATATCTTACTTGAAAACTGAAGATTGGGCCCTGTGTAGGCACCACTATGTGAGTTGTGCATGTGATATACAGTATATACGCCATTTTTTTTGTTTTGTTAGGTTCTTCCTTTTTTTTTTAAGAAAATCCTAATAAAGACGTTTCATGGCTGTTTTCTGAGCCACAATAGAGCATGTGCACTTATAGATATTCAATAGCACAGTCAACCAGTCAGTGGCAGATAAATCTACTTCTGCTTAAGCTTTTCATTGGACCATCAGGAAGGATTTATTTGGGTGTTGAAGGCCATTAAGGAATCTGTAAATTATGAAAATCATACCTTTATCCCTAGGTGAAGAAAGGCATACCTGCTCAAAAATGGTAGAGAGTTTCTTAGGGGTCAATGTGTAGTTGGAACTATAGAAGTGTTGACTGTGTAGGTATTTGAAATATTCAGACTTAGGAAAATCATACGATTGCTGGATATGAGTGATGGAGCAAAAATGTGAGTAAACAATGAATGAGCTTAAAAAACACAGCAAGTTTTGTTGGAGCTGTACAGATGTGTGTCACATTTGTTCAGAAACAATTGAGTACTGTCCGTGATACTTTTTTTATTTGCACTAACATACAATTTTGAGGACAAGCTTTCAGGGAATGTCCCCTTCTTCAGGTCTAAGCAGTGCTGAAACAAAGATTTAGCAGAATGTTAGAAGAGATGTAGGGGATGGGAAAAAAAATTTGTTCAGCAAACTTTATTACCTATTGAAACTGCCAGTGGTTGCAATACTTTTCTACTTCATTTAATGGGGACAGGGCTGCTCACTCTGCAGTGAAATTGTGCAGCCATGCTGGGTCCCTGTGGCAGGCTGGTCTGAGATGGACATGTCATAGTAAACCAACTTTCAGTAAGTGAAAAACAAACTAAAGCCTAACCATTTCCCACCAGAGGTAAACATATATTCAGCCTCTTAGCAGGTGGGCTTTAACACTGAGAGGTCGCATATATGCGACCAGGGGTGGACTGACAACTCATGGGGCCCTCGGGCAATTAGGGATCATGGGGCCCCTGTGTCCTTGCCCACACCCAAAAAAACCTATGAAAAAGCCAATAAAAGGTACCAGGGGCATCTCATGGGGCCCCCTACTGACCCCGGGCCCTCAAGCAGTGCCCGAGGGCTCGAATGGTCAGTCCGCCCCTGTATGCGACCCAATGTAAACAGCTTTCTGTGAGAGAGTGCACCCTGTGTGCTTCCAGTACAGTTACCAGTGGGCACCAGAAAGCTCATGACGCATACTTGCAATTGGGAGCTTACTGATCATGTAACTGCTGTGACTGCCAATCATATATAAATTATCAGAATGCCTGCCTCTGCCTCTCTGCATTTAGAGCCTCCTGGGAGACAGTGGTGGGAAGGGGTTAACTTTAGGTAGTTACAGAAATACTCTGGAAAAAAGGTTTAAGACATATGGGTAAAAGCTACCTGTTGTAAACACCCCAAAGTGATACTGTATTTTTACAGAGATTAACCGGAAAGAGTTATAATATTTTTCACTATCATTGTCCATTAACCCTTTTACTGCCAGATCCTACTCTCTACTTCTGACCTCAAGTGGCCAAACCATTTTTGTAATTTTTTTTTTATTAGTCCTTACTTTGAGCTGTCAGAGTTTGTGAAAGACCACGCAAACTATATATTTTCTGAAAACACAGGACCGTTAATAAAAAAAAGATGGCACTGATGATTTTCTAGGTTCCATGATAGTTATGCAAATGTTTATTAAATCAATATTTTCAAACAAAGTACATTAAAATCATTAACACACACAAAAACAATATAACCTACACAATTCCTACGAAATATACAGTAATTACATTGTATTGAGTTAATAAAAACAAATATCTATATATATTTTTTTAATTGTTTCTTTTTGTGCTGTGAAAATCAAAGCTATGCATAGCTGTAAATAAGAAATGTAAACGCTACAAAAATCTGAAGGCTAGCTTTACACCTGTCCTCGACCCACAGTGCCACATGTGCAGCGCATTGGTGTGTGTTGTGATAAGATGTTCCAGATATATATTTGACTGCAGCACATCATGTTACAATTTGTGTGTTATGAAGTGCTGCCATGCATAGTGTTGAATTAATTTCATTTAGAAATAAGAAAAAAATTAAACACGGTGATGTGTAGTAAAAAAACTGCAGCACACATACACAATGTGCATGAGCACACATGCATTATGTGCACTATAAGAGAGAGAGGCCGCTGCACCGGCACAGTAAATCTGTACTCTTAGGGCTCATTCACTCATTCATTCATGTGTTGATTATAAAGAATGAAGCAATGCTTGTTAACGCTCCTATAGCATTTATGATGTATTTTCGCTGCAGTTATGAAGTGTTGAAAATGAAATGATTGAATCAGGGGTGGACTGGCAACTCACGGGACCGCCGGGCAATAGGGGATCATGGGGCCCCTGTGTCCTCACCCACACTCAACACAGCCTATGAAAGGTACCAGGGGCATCTCATGGGGCCCCCTACTGTCCCCAGGCCCTCGGGCAGTGCCCAAGCGCCAGAATGGTCAGTCCGCCCCTGGATTGAATTTGATATGTTGATTACGGATAAATTACAATAATTATATAAAATTAAAAATAGCATTTTTACAACCATCTGTTCACCCTAGGCCTCACACACTCTGTGTTCAACTGGTGCATCAACATAGGGCTTTTACAGATCACTGATGTTTGTAAAGGAGGAAATGTTTTATTTTTACTCATAGCTAAATTATCCTGGCTTTTGCTTAGTGAGCAACCCTCTGCAATCCTGAATGATAAAATGGTAATATCTGAGCAAACCTGGGAACCCTGGCTCACATACATCTCGAGGAAAACCTAATAAGCCTGTATGATGTCTTTCACACACCTGGGGATAGTATGGGATGGTTCTTTGTTTTCCTTGTAGTATTTATTTTTCCACTTTAATTTAATCTTTTCCATCCCTCCTTTTGAAGGAGCAACTGTAAGCTCCTGCGCATGGATCAAAGTGTTGGGTCTCCTGGGAAACACGCAGGTATAGGAAATCTTTCTAAGGAGGGGATTTGGTTTGACTGGACCGGTTCAGACTCTACCTCCAATATGGGCAAAAGATATCTTGAAAGAGTCAAGATGGAATGGCCTCCTCTTGCCTGGTATGATTTTAGCCTATTCAGGAGGGTATGTGAGAAATAGGAGACTAAAAAGTTCTAGTCTTTATGGTTACTTGGGGTAAATATATTATTTTGTATACTTTCTAATATTCTTTTCACAAGTGTATAGGCTTCCACGATCAAATTGCATAATCTGAAAAAGCTGATTGTTACCCACTTATGAGTATTGCTCAACAGTATTTGAATGTGCTCTCTTGTTCTGTACTTCAGCTTTGAAAACTAAGAAAAAAACATCAGAAATGAAAATGAAAAACAGCAACCATGTAATCATACTTACTTTTGCTCTCCTGCTTCCTGGAGGACAGTTATTTCCAGTCTAAGGACAATACCGTCTTTGGTGACTTGTTGCCAGATCAGTTTTTTTTTTGTGCATCACAATAGCTCAGGATACTTGGGTCGTATAATTCCAGGTGATGTTCCACCTCTTCTATGAGTACTGATACATTATTATCAGCCTTCATGACACTTGCTAACACTGTTCCTTCCATGTATTGGCACTTGCTGATGGGGTCCAGATACAAAAAGCTTTGCCACTGACAATAATACTCAGTGCCTCTGCTCCTGCCTGGCACTTTCAATATTCCTGGCTGGTCTGGTGTTTTTACTCACACACAGAAGCAAATGGTGTTACCACCAGGCTGCTTTGTACAACCAGCAATTGACTGAAGCTGCTCTGTCATATTCTTTATTATTTAACAGGGCAATCTGGGATACCAAAGCATCCACTATCTCTCCCCCAATGCCCAGCTAACACTTCATAAATGCTTCACTAACACACCATAAATACTCTAGGTGCTGTTAAGGTGCGGTAATAGATCATCACCATTTAAATCAAAGAAGGGTTTAACAAGCGTTGATGCCTCATGAAAGAGACATGCTGCTTAAATTTTAACACAACACAATGCTATGGTTCCTGTGTGAACAATATATATTCATAATATTCATGGCAGGCGCTGTAGTGCGGCTATGAGACTTTAGAAATGCAGAATATATGCCACATTGACATGTATTGACACACGTGTGAATGAGCCCTTAAAGAGTATGATGTTTCTATTCACAGTAATTCTGTCCTCTTGGTCTAATGCTGATAAAGATTAATACACATAGACTGCCAGAGATTCTTCATTCTGTACCTACGCAGAAAACATTGATCTCTCATGAAGTCATAGTAAATCAGCTTCCATAGCCAGCCCATGACCATGATCTGTCTCAAAAAAATTGAAAGTAATTGTCAGTCACACTATCAAAGCACTGGAAACTGAAAATGGCTTGGAAAGAAAGAAGGTTCAACATACTGGCAATGAAGTGGTTAAACAAAACCACTCTTACAGATAAGTGGTCACTTGACCATGTAGAGTGCCAGACAGCTGAGATTTACATTGTCATCAATTCAGCTTTTAACCAGCATTTCTGTAATGGACCTCCTGTAGGCCTGAGGAAAATACCATTGATGCCTCTATATTAAAATATCTATAGTTCTCAGAAAACAAGCTCAAAGTACACTTGAAGGTATACTGCAAAATACATGGCTAAAATACATATAATGCTACTTTATGTCCCAAATGTATAGTTCTGTTTCAACCTAATGTTTAGGTGTTTGTTTGGAATTCTTGTTTACTTCTACCTATCACAAAACTTAAATCCAAAATCTTACATTTTATAACAATAGCATATAATAAAGCATGCTATAAACTTGTATTTTATGCAGGTGCCATCTGACAAATAAAGATATACTTTCTGACTACTTTAAACAATCTCACCACAAATATGTTTGTATACAAATCCAAAATACAGTTTTCAGAATGTTTGATATCATGCCTTACTGTATACTGATTTCTTAAGCACATAATTTTAATGTGAATCTATGGCAACATTTCTACCTGGTGATACTGCTAGTAACATCACTTTCTGTTGCAAGCTGATAACACTAAGGCAGCTAATGAGTCTTTTTTTTTTACTCAGCCAGCAATTCCCCCATCCACACATTCAATGTGAATGGGGGAATCCTCCCCGTGGGGCTTCCCTTCCCAGATAATTTCCTGCTGTCAAAATACACTGATCAGTGCTGCTGGCTATAGCTGGCATCACTGATTGAGAGGGGAAAGGGGAAAGGGGAGAGGGGAGCTACTGATTGATTTCTGTACAACCACTCTGCCATACTGTACATGGATCAAAATTCATCCAGTCCCTGCTTCGTCCATGTATGGCAGGCTTAAGTCACTATGTAATAAATAGCAATAATATTGTCAAGCCCTTCTCCAAACTGTTGCCACAAAGTTGTAAATGGACAATTGTCTAAAATGTCTTTGTATTGTACAGTATGTTGTAGGATTAAGAATATTCTTTACTCAAAATACCCGAGTGTAATCTTTTATTAGGGTGTCCTCCAAAGTAGAAGTGATGGTTAGGAATACACATACATTTGGCCCTATAGTGTATATATATTGGCAGAATAATATAGATAGAAATATGAAGGCTGCTATTTTTGGTTTCACCATCTGAAAAATGCTAGTCACCTGGTTGCAGGGGTGGACTGACCATTTGAGAACTCAGGCACCCCCTCCGAGGGCCCGGGGTCAGTAGGGAGCCCCATGAGATGCCCCTGGTACCTTTTCATAGGTTTTTTGGGTGTGGGTGAGGACACAGGGGCCCCATGATCCCCTATTGCCCAGGGGCCCCATGAGTTCTCAGTCTGCCCCTGCCTGGTTGTCATACTGATTTATTGTATTTGCTATGACTTCACTGGTTCTATGTCCATTCCAGGTCACTGACTTAGAAAACACTAAAGCCAGAGACAGTCAGCAAATCTGCAATTCCAGATAATAGTTATAAATCTCTCTCTCAGTATTGGTTTCTTTAAGGCTAAGCTGTAATCTAACAGAATGAAGAAAATATACAGTTCAACTAAGAGGTCACAGAGGTGTAGGTGTGTGAGCAAGTACACAGCTATTCCCCTGTGTTACCTTATTGAGGGGACACTTCACTTAAACATTGTACTACGAAAAAAAAAATCATATCTTCACAATTCATTGATTAAGGGCTACCCATTCCCCACTGCAGAGCCCTTATGAACTGTTATTAAGCACCTTGACTTGGTGTGAGACAACAATATTATGTGGTAATTAACTGGCACCCAGCAGAAAGCTGTAGCTGAATGAGTAAAGTGAATAAGTCTTCATGAAAAAAGATACAGTAAGACAGTATTCTTTAAGATGAATCAAATTGTCATTGTTTCAACTACAAAATCAAATTACTGCTGGCTTGGATTTCTTGTTCATTTGTCCTCTGAGCATCCCATATCATGGGTATACCTTTGTCCTTCAGCGTAATGGCTCTAGTTACTATTTCTGCAGTTGTATCCCTTTGTCACTGCATATCACATCTAATGTGGAATATAACAATATTAGCAATTTTGTGCTATTTGTTAGACTATTACAATAATTTCTGCAAGACTGGATCAACATAGAATCTATTTATATTTTTTAAAGTAAGTGCATTGTAAATATAGGCCTTCACATGTGGTCCTATGGGAGGGACTAGGCCTAGTTTGACAGCTGGCAAACAGATGCAAGCTTATAGTTCATACTACAGTTCCATTTGCTGAGGGTTCATAGATGGGATATAAGGATATGTGTTTTGCCATTTATGTTGCAGCTCATAGTAGCACCTAGCTTTGGATCTGTGGTGGTCACTGGCATGTTAAGGTACAGTGTTAAGGACTACGAAGAAGACTAGAAACATAAGATTGAAGGTGGGCTGAATGTCACTGGCAGAAAGCTCTTAGATGTTATACAGTATATAGTTGTGTGCCATGCTAGACTGTACTTGTGTTTCTAAGTATGATGATTTCCACTCCAGGAGTTATGGATAGGTCCATTGCAGGTCAGGGCTGGATCTAGCCTGTCTGCTGTGGGGGCACAGTAAAAAATGTCAGGGGGGCAGAAGATGCAAAGTCAGCAGGGAAGAGGATAGGGTCAGCAGTTTGTAGGGCAGTGTACAGGTGGTTATCAAAGCAGTGTATAGGAGGCAGCAGGGAACTGTCCAGTGGGTCAGCAGGGCAGAGGATGAAATGTAGGGCAGTGTACAAGAGTACAAGGACAAGAGTCAGTAGGACAGTTTACAGCTAGTCAGTAGGGTAGAGGATAGGGGTTATCCGGGTAGAAGACAGGGGTCAGTAAGACAGAGGAAAAAGGACAATAGGGCGGGGTACAGGAGGTTAGCAGGTAAGAGGACAGGGAAAGGCAAAAAGGAAGGACAGAGTCACGTCTCCTCCTTCCCTGCACTGCACACAGCCTGGGCACTCAGCAGATCTCCTCATTTCCAGAAATGCCATACAGCTATACTGTAGATGAGATCGGTTTCTCTTACAGACTTATCTGTGCCGTGTGTAGCTTGCTACAACAGCTGCGCTGCTATTCTAATAAGGGAATTTCACAGGTTAGAACTGTAATATAGCAACCAGCTATTCACTGTGTAGATGGAGGCTGTGTCTGTAAAGGATTCTGATCTCAGCTATGTGCTGTGTGGGAAGGAGGGGATCTGTTGAATGCCCTGTGTGCAGTGTGGCTAGTTCCGGGACAAGGTTATCTAGCACCTATGGCAAAGATGTCAAACTGCCCCCCCCCATGTGTGAGCTTCATGTCTCTGCATAAATCCCTCCTTAAAAAAAAGCAGCACTTATCAGCATGCTCAAACCCTATACAAAAACTTCCCTCTGCAAGCCAAAATTATCCCCAAACAAAAATGCAAAAATTCCTCCTCCTCCCACTCCACATCCCCCCCCCCTCAGCACAAATCTACCCCACCAAAAAAATAACTCCCCCACACACATCCTCTTTCTCCTCAAATTCCCATCCTAGCAAAAATCATCACCCCCAAATCGCTCCTTCCACCACAAATCAACTCCCCCAAATTCTCCCTTTCTATCATAAATCCCCCCTGCTAGCTTAAATCCCCCCTCTTAGCCCAAATCCCCCCACCCCTTCATAGCTCAACTCTCCCAATCCCTTTCTTAGACCAATTTCTCCTCATCCCCCCTTCCAGCAAAAATCCTCATCCCCCAAATCAATCACCCTCCCAGCACAAGTCCTCTCTCAAAATCCCCCCTCCAAGCATAAATCCTCTCCCACAAATCCGCTTTCTAGCATAAACACCCCCAATTACTCCTCCTAGCACAAATCCCCTCTCTTAGCCCAAATCCCCCCACCCCTTCCTAGCTCATCCCTCCAATCCCCCTCTTAGACTGATTTCCCCTCATCACCCCTCCCATTAAAGATCTCCCACAAATCATTTGCCCTCCCAACACAAGTCCTCCCTCAAAATCACTCCCTCCAGCACAAATCCTCTCCCACAAAGTCCTCCTCCTAGTACAAATACCCCCTCCTAACACAAATCCCTCCCAGTCCACCCTCCTAGCACAAACTAAACCCCCCAACCCCCTCTTCCAGCACAAATCCCTTGCTCCTAGCACAAATCCCCCCTCCTAGCTCAAATACCTCTCTTAGCCCAATCCCCCTTCCCAACACAAATCCTCACCCCCAATCTCCTTTTCCAGCACAAATCCTCTCCCACAAATCTCCCTCCTAGAACACATCCTTCCTCTTAGCCCAAATCCCCCCTCCCCAATCCCTGTTAACCCAAATCCCCCCCCCATCTCCCCTTCTAGCATAAATTCCCCCTCTCATTGTATACAATTCCCCTGCCATTGGGTCCACTCCCCAAACATCGACACCCCCAAGAATTGTGAGGAGGTGTGAGCCATACTGTGCTCTCTCATCCTGTCATAAGAGCGCTCCTCTATACAGCAGATGAGAAGGGATCACTCTTACATTGGATCATTTACACTCTTTCATTACTATCAAACTATCACCCAGCAGCAGAACATGTAGGTAGGTGGTGGGTACAATCAGTGTACAGCCTAATGTCAGAGACCCCTTCTCATCTGCTGTATAGAGTAGCGCTATTATGACAGGAGGGGATAGCATATCACAGCTCGCACCTCCTCCCCGCTCTCTGCTGCTGTCATTTGTCCTGTCAACTTCACTTCACTGTACCATGTTGCCCTCCATTTGTCCCAGCCCTTAGTGTGGGGATGGGGAGAGGGGCTCATTAGTCAGGCGCAACATCTGTGAGAAGGTCAGCCTGGGGAGAACAACTGAATTCTGGAGGGCGCAACCCACCCTAGCAACCCCATAGATCCAGCCATGTGGCAGGTGCATGTATTCTATTATTATGTGTACAGTGCACAGCATAAATTAGTACACCCCAACAGATTTGTCAGAAAACCTTTACTGTTCTTTCAGAATCAACATTTTCTATGGGACACTATGCGACAAAATACTACAACAAATGCGGGCCATTGGTTGCAAACAAGATTTGTTGATTTCCACACATAAAAAACATTTTTCCAAACAAATTAATTCAAGACCATGTTGCAAAAATGAATACACCCCAATGAAAGTCTAAGGAGAAAAGCTAAAATGTATACAACAAAATTCTAATGAACAAGAATTCAGCTACAGGTGAGTCTAATTATTCATTAAACAGGTGTCCAGCAGACAGCTGATTATATTATAGGGAGTTACTTAACATAGAGAACCCCTTTCCATTCCATGCTGTCAGCAATGGCACGACATGGAAGAGAAATGTCCCAAGGCTTGAGAAAGAAAATATTTTTTTTTTACACAAGGAAGGTGAAGGCTACAAGATGACCAGCAAAGGCTTACTTATCAGTTAGAATACAAAAGTGCTCCAAACATTTAACAAGATGGAACTGCAACCATTTCACAGAGACGTCCAGGCTGTCCACGGCAGTTAACACCTCGACAGGAGTGCCTTCTGATGAGAAGGGTTGAAGAAAATTGTCATGCAAGTTCACTGCAGTTAGCTAAAGAAGTAGAAAGGGATGATTGTATCCCGTGACACAATATGGTGTACACTGCTGAAGAATGGCATGCATGGGTGTTGTCCACAAAGAAAGCCTCTCCTATAGCCCATGCACAAAAAAAGCCCGCCTAGAATTTGCTAGGGCCCATGCTAAAAAAGAAGAAGACTATTGGGACTCTGTACTCAGGAGTGATGAGGTCAAAATAAATGTTTTTGGAACTGATGACTTCAAAATTGTACAGCGTCGCAAAGTTGAGGAGTACAAAGAAAAATGTATGGGGCCTACAGTGCAATATGGTGGTGGCAGTGTCCTTTTGTGAGGCTGCATGAGTGCTGCTGGTGGTGTTGGGGAACTGCATTTCATTGATGGTATCATGACTTCACAGATGTACTGCTCTATATTGAAAGAGAAAATGCTACTATTACTCTGTGCCCTTGGTCACCGTGCACTTGACAATGATCCAGAACACACATCTAAGACTACTGTTGCATTTCTGAAGAAGAACAGTGATTCAGTAGCCAAGTATGTCTCCTGATTTGAACCCAATTGAACACCTATGGGGAATTCTGAAGAGACAAGTTGAGCATCACAGGCTGTAAATGAGGTCATTCTTGAAGAATGGAAAAAGACAGATGTTGCAATATGCCACCAACATGTTCATTCCATGCTTAGAAGACTTGGTGCTCTTACAAATCATGGAGGGCATACAAAATACTAGATCTAGTAAATTTTGTTGTAGATGGGTATTCATTTTTGCATCAACTAATTTAAGTAAAACTGAAGATTTTGTAATCTAAGTTATATAATTAACATTTACTTTCATGTAATGAGCTAAACAAATGTTCTATAAAACTCAGTTTTGTCAGAATTTTGCGGCTACAATCACCTCAGTCAGAATTTTGGAAATTGTTCTTGTGTTCATTGAGATATTGATTAAAATCTTTCTTTTCAAAAGGGGTGTACTCATTTATGCTGAGCACTGTATATGTGTATTTGATAGCCTATTGAAGTTGGCATTTGGTACATCACCACCCAGTCCTGCACACCCGCTATGGCCATTAAAAGGAAATGCTTTTCCCCTATTTGGACTGTATTTTAATTTATAATATGAGTATTGGTTTGGGGGAGTGGGAACACTCTCAATGAGCAGGAGGAAAGAAAATGAATAAAAGTTCAATCTGGAGTCTCCAATAAAAAAAGTGCAGTGTAGTATACAAATATTGATATTCCATGTTGTTTTTAAGAGTCAGTCCTACCTAAAGTGATATTTCTGCTTTTGGTAGATGCTGAGATCTTAAAATGACACTAAACTTTAGTTTTTAAAAAATCTATTAAATGAAAAGTTTGGAGCAAAAAAAAAAATCACACATACTCACCTTTATGCTGCAGCTTCAGTGATCACAGGACCACTGATAGCTAAGTTTTCAGTCTGCACAGAGTGGAGAGCAATGGCTGTTCTCTGCTCCTCCAGTAATCACTGGAGCACCAGGCTGAGGAGTGGCAGGAGCAGCTGGCTTTGGCTTTCTGTCATTGTCAATAAGGCAGCTGGGTGGATCCCAACCATATTGTTGGCATTCTTCCAGAGCCAGGAGTGGCTCTGCCACTTTGGCTGACAGCGGGAAATAGCCCACTATAAGCTAACTCTGGGTCACAGGAAAGCAAAAGTAAGTGCCCTCCTGTGACCCACAAAAGACACATTGTCAAAAAAGCTTTGGCCATATTTCTCTTTTAAAGAACAGCATATATTTTTAAAGGATAAGTTCACCTTTTGTAACTGTTAACTGTAACACCCGTATTCAGGGTGTAACATGTAACATGTTACTTAAAAACTGAAGATATAATAATTCACTCTACATACAATATAAAAGAAAGAATAAGGCGCTAACACAAATCAACACAAAATTTTAGTAAGAATGAAAGTCCATAAATATGTGTTATAATTCCACCAACATGCATTTATATCTTCTGTGTAACAGTGAATGATCCTCCAATTGTGCCACCATAGATCACCACAGAGAAAAGTGCACACTCACCATCAATCCAGTGACCTCTATATCACTAAACAATGCTTTGGATAAATTCTCTGGATCAATCACACCATGCATCAGTAGATCTTCAATTGACAATAAAACCCGGGACAGCACTGCATACAAAGTTCCATAGTCCACCACCTTCAGCCTCTCACCTCATTAGTAAGATCTACTTATAACTTTGGTCTAATTGCACCTTTAACCCTTTTATCCCTGGATTATGGGGATTGTATAAATAGGTCTTACAAATGAGGTGAGAGGCTGAAGGTGGCGGTATCTCACAAGGTGGTGATATCATATTTACCTGTTTTGTGCACTCAGGATGGGACTGACAAACTGTATGAATATTAAGAAGGACTTGCTATATATGAGGACTATGGAACTTTGCATGTAGTCCCAGGTTTTTTGTCAATTGGTATACATGTGCGGTGTGATGATATTGGGACATAGCAGCAACAGTTTTGATATGTGTTTAGTTTCATCTATCTGATATCATCTAATATTATCATTTAATTGCACAAAAGTTTCTTTCTATATATTTAGTAGATCTTCAACATCCCCCTATATCTTCAATAATCTCTCCAAAGACACTACAACATTAAACCAGAGAAGTACTATGGTGGAGTATCTTATTGTACCAGATGTATAAAATGTCAAGGTATATCACTCACTTGTAACCGTGCTCAGACTTGGCACTAATGTAAACAGCCTTGCAAGCAAATAGCACTGCAGTACCACCAAGGGATTGGCATGCATTCCAACAACCGGAAGTTTGGGCCAGATGTGACGTCACACTGGAACAGGAAGTTACGACACCCATGGAGCCTCGACTCACTTCATTGACTGCATCTTTGGAAATTCCCTCCTCCAATCCCCCATTGTGGCAGTGGGCCGGGAATCATCTCCCTGCACCAGCTGTCACAATTGTTTTTAAAAAATGCAGCCATATGGCAAGATTTATTCACAGAGTTCTGTGAATGGGAGAACTACAACTACTGCCAGCCACTGTGGCTGATGCCTTGTAGTTCGCAAAGAACTACCAGGATGCTGCTGAGCGCTCTAGGCAGTTCACTGATGCTTCCTGTCATTCAGTAACTGCTTGCAGTATGAGGTATGAGCAGACAGATACAATGACAGTCTGCAGGAGCTTGAGATTCTGCCCATGAGCTGGGAAGAATCGCAGGTGCAATGCTTTACAGGCTCCTAGTAAAAAATATAACAAATGCACATTTTTCACCTGCAAAAAGATGTGCATTTACAGTATTATTTTTTTTTTTGCAAAGGTTATCTTATCCTTGAACTCAAAATATGACCTTCTCAGCTGCCGCCAAATCTCCTAATTCCATTATTTTGCTGCTGTGAATAGAGGGTGACTATGTTATTCTCCATTGTTCCACTTTATGTAGGAACGTGCTAGCTCACGAGGCAGAAAAACATAGAGAAAAACAATTTTGTGGAAAATAGATTACAGGTCCATTATGTGTATGGATTAGTTTTGGAGAATAAAGATATAATTTAGTGTCACTTGGAATTGAACCTTTGTTTTGCACTTGCAGGGCAAAGTAACATGTTCATTTAGCTGATGCCCTCCCCAACTGCAGATACTTAGCTTCTTTCTGCTCCCCACCACACATTTTAGCAATGACGAATACCCAGTACTGTATGTCCATATTTGATATACGAGGAACATGTAATTTCCTCCACATAACAGCACTCAGTGCATAAGTGGCCAGTCACCAAGAACAAATGCGAATACTGGTTTATAATTTAACTGGCAATTTGCTCTAGTGAGTTTATTCATTTATGTTGGTGGTGGATTTGCACAAATTAGTTCTTGTGGTGATGGACATTTTTCACTGTTGATGAAAATGAAAATTCCTAAAGACATTTTTTTGGGCGTTTAAATAAATGTTTTCACTGTTTTATTATTGTATGATTTGGATATTTAATTTGATAGCGCTACCTTTTTTTGTTTTATACTTGGAAGAAAGTAGAGTGAGTCATGTGCTCCCCATACTCAGACATACCCTGATGTACTGAATATTGCTCTCTGCTTCTAGTAGATGATGAAAGGAGTCTGGGAGTAAATGAAGATGAATATGTGAAGATGGGGAGGGTAGCAGATAAAGTTTATGCAAACAGTGACCTTTTCTTTGTTCCCCTTTGGTCTGCTAATATAGAATTAAAAGGCAACTCCACTTTTGTGGGAAAAAATAGCAAATAAAACCACATTAATACAGTATAGCATATACAAATAATATTGCAATTGAATGTTATTAAAAATTACCTTTCTTTTTCAATCTACAATGCTAATTTTCTGTAAAATGCAATGCAATATGGAAGCAACACCCCCCCAGAAGTGTCATGTCATGTGTGATTAGCTTACTGATTTTCCCAGAAGTCTGCACTAAAATATAAGTCAGATTGTTGGCATCCCCAGCAACAAAAATATCATTTGAATGAGATCCTTCCAAAGGAAAATCACATCAAAAAAGATGCAGACCCTGCAGTTTTTCTAATTAGAGCCCTGGAGGTGTAGCAACTGTTTGATAATTATGAAATTACATTCTGCACATGGACACAGACAAAAAATATATTATTACAGAATAAGAAAAGCTAGGAATCTGCAACATAGTTTGTTAAAACCCTTGCAATGTAAAGCTATTGCTCAGAGGGGAACGTCTTTTTCTCAACAAAAGTGGAGTTAGGCTACTTTCACACTGATTCCAAAAAACATGTGACCATATATTCCTATGGAACTTTTCACACTGATCCATTGTGAGTCTGATGCGTTTTTCAAAGTCCTGCCTGCTGCATTTTTGCTCCAGGTTTGGTGCAGTAAAAAAACACATCCAAAAATGCACCTCCCCATTGAAATAAATGGAAAATGTGTCAAAGGATGCAACAAAAAAGCATAAAAAAGTCATCTGTGTTGTGTTTTTGGTGTGGTTTTGAGTCATATGTCCTTTAAAAAATGCTCTGCAAACACAGTAAAAATGCAATAAAAACTCCACAAAACACAGTAAAAGTGCATTTCTGCCGCATTTCTGCTGCAGATCAGTGTGAGAAAAGCCTTACTCTTTAAAAATATTTTATTATACCTGTTTAATAAGCACACAGAAATTCTGAGCTCTAGCAGAAATCTAGTTCTGCTTCCTGCTGACAGCTGACAATGCTGCACTAAAATCTAAAACAATGTCAGCAGCTCTCTTGTGGACTACCTTACACCTCACCCCTTTGTTCTGGAGAGGAGGACAAAGGGGAGGTGTTTTATAATCCTAACATACTTTCTGTTCTGGGATGACAATGCTGCTTCCACATGGACCCTACTTTATCTATGGAGGATCAGCATTGTCAGAAAAAAATAGGAAACTAGTTACAGGTGAACACAGGTAAAGCACAACTTCACTTTGAGTTCACAGTCTCTACCAAAAAAAGAACTATCAGTTTATAGTGGTTCTTCAAACTAGAAACGAAAAAATTTAAGTCAACAGCTATAAAAAGGATTTTATATTGGATTTACTCTAATTTTGTATGACTCATAATTATTTTTGGTACAAGGGATCACACTATTTACAGAAGAAAGGGGTTGCCATGGGAGCTAAGTTAGTTTTTTGGAAACGATTTATAGATGACATCCTCTTAATATGGGATGGGGACATGGACTCATTAAATTTGTTTTTAACATTTTTGAATGAAAACCAAAGAGGAATAATGCTTAGTTATGAAGCTAGTTCTAATTCAGTACACTTTTTAGATCTAGACATTTCAGTTGTTGAAGGGGCTCTGGTTACATCCACATTTTTTAAAAATAGGTTATATTCCATTGGATTCTTGTCACCATCCCTCATGGCTAGCCCCAGTGCCGAAGGGACAATTTTAACGTCTCAGATGAAACTGTACTATAAAGAAGACTATATCCAGGAGTCTAATACTGAAATTGGAAAAAGGATATAGGGCTGAGGATCTTGATAAAATAATTCATCAGGTAGGGAGTCAGAAATGAGAACCACTGATTGCTGATAACATATGGTCCTTAGATAATCCTGACCGATTTGGTCTGGCATTTTTCACCACCTTTTCATGCCAGCACTATGTTATTAAAAATATCATTAAAAAACACTGGCCAGTTCCTAAAAATGACCGTATTTGGGCCCAATTTTACCTGAACACCCCACTGTTATATTCAGGGGCGCTGGTAATCTGAGAAACAAACTGGCACCAAATGTACTTGATTTGCCGAATAGGCTGCCTTTTTTTGCCAGCATGGATGGCTACCACCTGTGTGGCAAGTGTAAGGCATGCCAAGTAAACTCCTATAGGGGGAGGGAAATTACTAATTTTGTGTCTGCACAAAATAATAAAACATGTGAAATAGGTTCTTTCATTTCATGTGCAGCCAAAAACGTGGTTTGCATGTTGAGGTGCCTATGTGGTTTAGAATATGTTTGGACACACTACACGGGCTCTACACATTCAATTAGGTGAACATATTACTCACACAAAAAAGGACTATAAAGAACACAGTGTTTCTAAGCATTATGCTTTGAAACATGACAAAATTCCTGTGGGTATTACTTTTATAGCTCTAGAGAAATGCATAAGCAACTGGAGAGGCAGTAATGCCAAGAGGACTATTTCTAAAGCTGAAACTAGCTTGATTTATAGGCTTAAAACTTACACTGCTTTTGGTTTGAACATTGAGTGGGATATTAACTGTTTTATTAATACCAGCTGATTATATAACTCTGTGCTAATGCCTTGATTATTTAGTGGCTATTGTACCTAATAGGCCTCCAATATTGATAATGTATTTATATATCTGTTGTTCATTATGTCTGTTGATAGGGGTTCGGTCAAGGAGGATTGCCTTAAATTTTTTTATATTTTTGGATTTACATCCATAAGGCACTTTATTAACTAATTGGGGTTAGATTAATTTCTCTTCTTTGAAAGTTTAAGTATTTTTAACTAGTTTATTTATTTTAGCTTTTAATTTTAATTCTATATATATTTTAAAAAATTTTGCAGCAGGTGACACTGGTATATTCATGGGCTGAATATATAATTGGTAATTATCAACATTGGTTTTGGTTTCTTTTTTTACCACAAGATGGCACTGTAGAGGACTCATACTCTGTGAACATCATTTATTGGTGATTAGGTGTTGGGTCTCAGGTGTCCAGTCACTACCTCTTGTGACTTGTCGGTCTATGGCAGCGATCCTCCACAGTCGCTTCCCCTATTTACGTGTGAGGAGCAGCATGTGTGTGCCCCTGGTGACGTCACATGTGATGAAATGCATAGAGAGGAGCCACCCACACATGCTACCATCCATGCGCAACCGGACAGCCACCATCTTTGTTGTTGCAATACTTCTGTGGCGTTTTTGTACATGCTGATTTTAACTTCGACTATGTATGTGCAATATACCCAATAAATGTTTTAATATTGGTGGTTTTACACTATGTGGAGTATCTCTCTATTACATGTATTTTACTATGAGTTTCGGCTTTACTGATTCACACTGGAGGGTCTGGAGCCATTATTTAAGAGTTGTTTTGGTTGCTACGCTTTCAGAATATTTTGGAGGACCATCCATATCCATTATGTTACCATTATTCTAAAAAGCATTGATTGACCACTCTTATTAAGGGGCCACAATCCTTCCGGTAAGCCTTGCATGTGAATGGATTATGTCACACTGATTATATGAAGTTCTCTGGTTTCATCACGGCACGTTGGACTGATTCAATCTGACTCTATTAGAGACTTTACACTGTATCATCATTATTTGTCATGCACAATTCTTAAGATTAAGGTTCTTGATTTATACACTGGTTGAGCGCTGCACTATCACATAAATAGCTGCAGTAGCTGCTGACTTTTAATAATAGGACACTTATCTGTTCAGGGATCCAGCACGAGCCAGCTCACCCGAGCCAGCTCTTTGGGTCCTCAGCACCGGCATCTTTAGTGTGGGAAGCCAGCTGTGAAAGCTCAGCTATGACAGCTTCCCACTGCGCATGTGCAAGCTGTGCTGCACTTTGTAAATGGTCCTGCAGCTTTCTGAGACCTGTGACATGTCCCAGAAGGCTGCAGGGAAAGGGGGCTGAACATCCACTCGGATCACCACAGCGATCTGAACAGAAGTGGGAGCTGGTACCTGTCAAAACCAGGTATCCGCTCCCCCTCAATTTTAAAGTGCAAAAACTTAAAGAGGAGGAAGGAAGCAACCAAGCAGAATTTCCCCTTTTGGGTGAAGTTCCACTTTATGTTTGACTGACCTTTTAAAATGAAATACCATACAAATATTTTTAAGTTGTACAGCAAAAAAAAACAGGCCTGAATGTAAAATTGGGATACAGCATTCTAAAACAACATTTGCATCTGTGAGTTTTCAAGCAGTAAGTATTAACAATTTTGATAGATTTGAATAACAGAGTACATACATTTTTCCCAAACTAAATCTATGGCTATTGAAATCCAAAGCTTTTAGGGTAGCATCAAATCATCCTTACTTGTCTGCGCCTTCTAAATAAATGCATTTTCCTTAAACAGATAGAAATGGCAGAGCTGTTGTTGTATAAAGCAGAGAGCTTAAATGGTCGAGAATAGTACAAAAAAGGGATTCAACACATTAGTATTTTTACACAGACTTTAGCATCTTTGATGATACTATTTAACCACTTGCCATAATGTTTGCAAAAGCAATGGGGCAATGCTGACAAATTCCCATTAAGCTAAACATATTCAAAAGAACTCCTTCAAAGTCATTTCAGTTCAGAAACAGCTTGTCTGTTGTCATTCTAGTACATTGCCCATTATAATCATGGCATTTTGCAGCTGGAGAATGTTCTGTTTTATTTTTTTGTATGTTAAATCCTTTTGAGAAGTCTTAACATGGCACAACAGCAGCAAGGGGCCATAGAATTTTTACAAATCCTTTAGTTATTGAGTGCATTGTGCAGGAGATCCTAATCATAAAATAACAAATAACAAATGTTTAGTTAAAACTGTGTTTTCACATTATGATGTCTTGAGAGGTTTCAACCAATTCAGGTAATTTCAGTCCTCTTTCACAAATGTTTTTTATTATATAGAACCAAGTATAAAAAAGTGTTTTTTATCCTACTCTGGAATTAGGTCAGAGAGGTAAACTACTAAGATAAAAGCAATGTTCCCATCTACCTGTGGTCTCAGTCAAGGGCGGACTGACAACTCGTGGGGCCCCTGGGCAATGCCCAAACTCAAAAAAGCCTATGAAAAAGGTACCAGGGGCATCTCATGGGGCCCCCTACTGACCCCGGGCCCTCGGGCAGTGCCCGAGTCTCCAAATGGTCAGTCTGCCCCTGGTCTCAGTGATTATTAGTCCTTTGGGATTACCCTATTTTTGTAGCATAGTCCAGCTCTTTGGAATGCAGCAGCAGTTGGTAGAGTGCACAGGACTGAGCATGGTCAAATAGAGTTTTGGTACATCAGTATATAGCTTATGCTTCCTAAATTTTTTATTATAATATTTTGAGAAGTTTAGTCTCTGCCCCCAAAGCTTTTTGTTTTAGGGATATGTAGGTGTGTAAACCAAAGAAAAGTCAGTATCAGCTTCACATATTTAAAGTGCTTGTAAATTATTATTTTTTTTAAATAACAAATATGTTATACTTACCTGCTCTTTGCAATGGTTTTGCACAGATCATCCCCGATCCTACTCTTCTCAGGTCCCTTTCCAACACTCCTGGCTCCTCCTTCCTGCTGAGTGCCCCCACAGCAAGCCATTTGTCCATAGACATACAAAGCATGGCCCAGGCCCGCCCCCACTCTCTCCTTACTGGCTGTGATTGACAGCAGCAGGAGCCAATGGCTCCCACTGTTGACTCTGGACCAATAAGGAGGGAGAGAGCTGACAGAGCCAATGCTCTTGTGCACATTGTTGGATCAAGACTCAGGTAAGTATAAGGGAAGGATGGGGGGAGCTGCATGCAAAAGGTTTTTTACCATAATGCATAGAATGCATTAAGGTTAAAAAACCTTCTGCCTTTAGAACCACTTTAACAATATGTAATTTTATTTCTCCATTGTGTTATAGAAGAGTTTCAGGTATGGATATTTCATACATAGTTACATTGGTCTAGCTTGGACTAGGGGCTGACTGGCAACTTTTGGCCCAGAGGGCAAGTACAATCCAGAGGCCCAAAGTGCAATAACTCAGCCCTCTCCCGCCCTTCCTCTTCCCTACCAAGAGTTGGAGAAGGAGGAGAGGGAGAAGAAGAGAGGGAGAGAAAGAGAGAGACGGGAGAAAAAGAGGGGATAGAGGAGGGTGAGAGGGAAGAAGTGAGTGGAGAAAAAGAGGGAAGGAGGAAAAGATGTGAGAGAGTGTGGGGAAGAGAAGGGAAAGGTGATAGAGAGGTGGGGAGAAAGAGAGAATGGGGAGTGAAACAGGGGGGGTAGTTTGGGAGGAAGAGTGGAATAAGAGACAAAGAGAGGGATTAGTGAGGAGTGGGAGAGAGAGAGGGGAGAGAGAGAGAGAGAGCGGGGAGAGAGAGACAAAGGGGAGAGAGGGGGAAGAGAGAGAGAGGAGAGAGGGGGAAAGGGATAGAGAGAGGAGAGAGAGGGTGGAGAGAGATGGGGTGGGAGAGAGGGGGGAGGGAGAGAGAGAGGGGAGGAGGAGAGAGAGAGGGGAGAGAGGGAGAGGGGGAGAGAGAGAGGCCTGCAACAACCCATTAATACCTAATCTATCCCAAACTTCCAACAATCCGGCTTGACAAAATCTCACAAAAAACATAATGAATGATTCCAAAGAAAAACTAGTCATTGCAGAGAGACCACAAACTGGCCTCATACCTGGAGGTGCAACAAGATCCAAAAGACAGACAGACCCGGAGCCTGTACAAACTGAGCGCCCACAGCCCGGAAATGAAATTAGAATGGCACAGACAGACCTATAAGCTCAGGGAAAGTAGACTGTGCCAGCAATGTTTTAAACATAAATCACCAGCGCCAAAATTAGACAATTTTAAATAAACAAATAAATGCTGCTGCTCATCAGTGCAAACTCACACCCAAAAATATTTTAACTGAAAAAAAGCGCAAAAAAAATATAAAAAATTATTATATATCACTCGAAAGTATTAAAATAAAATGAAATATATATATATATATATATATATATATATATATATATATATATATGAAATTATAAGTCCCACTCCCAATAGGTGAAAAAAATCTCTGAAAGTCCTCTGTCAAAAAAAATAGAGCGTGCTTCCAGCAAAGATTGTGCTCAAAGAATATATATATACCGCACTCACCAGATACTGGTGAAAAAAACAGCTTTAGGGTTTTTTGGGATCCTAGACCCAGTCAGTAAGCCTCCAGATCTCCACTCCTCCAAAATATAGCCAACCTCCAGGATCACCAGACTCCACTCTTCAAGAACACTCAGTGCATGTGAGTAGCCACTCACATTCTTAATGATCACAATCAGCATTTTAATTGCATTTCAATGAATCCAAAAACGCCACAACACCAGGGTAGTTTCCAGAGATCCCATGGTCAGTAACAGGCAACAGCATAGAAAATTTCCCCCAGGGAACGCCGCACGCTGGCGTGCATTCCACTCACCGGAAGTGACATATTACATATGGCGGCAGAACCGAAAATCCTTCAACGTGTTTCGCCCCTCCTCCAGGGTATTTTCACAGACAACGCGGGCGTGCAACATTCCTGGGGGCCATCTTGTGTATGGGAGATTCTCTGTGCTGTCATCTGTTACTGACCATGGGATCTCTGGAAACTACCCTGGTGTTGTGGTGTTTTTGGATTCATTGAAATGCAATTAAAATGCTGATTTTTCTTTTTTTTTTTAAAAGTAACCTACATTTTCCAGATACAGACACACAGGGCATATATGCCCTCAGATGACATTCCTGCCCTACACTCCACTATCCCTTTACCTCAGAACTCCCTACTCAGCGGATCAGTGTCCATTATACTTACTTATCTATCTTACCTAATATAATCATTATATCTACTGGTATGTAATATTAATTTGATATATTGTGATATTTTGCCTCAAAATAAATCACACTTTAAGCCGACATCTTAGGTCCTGTCTGCGTTACGGGAGAGTATATACTAGGTTTATGCACAAACTGTGACCCGTATCTGTATATGACTTGATATGCCTTTCATATTTCAATAAAATACTTTTTTGGAAAAAAAAAATGCTGATTTTGATCATTAAGAATGTGAGTGGCTTGGTACTTGAGCACTGAGTATAACCAAGTGTTGCAGTATTACGCTATATATTTGTTTTTTTCCCTACATTGTACTGAGTGTTCTTGAAGAGTGGAGTCTGGTGATCCTGGAGGTTGGCTATATTTTGGTGGAGTGGAGATCTGGAGGCTTACTGACTGGGTCTAGGATCACAAAAAAAACCCTAAAGGTGTTTTTTTCACCAGTATCTGTTGAGTGTGGTATATATATATTCTTTGAGCACTATCTTGGTGAAAGCACGTTCTATTTTTTTTGGAAAGAGGACTTTCAGAGATTTTTTTCACCTATTTGGAGTGGGACTTATAATTTCATATATATACAGTCAGGTCCATAAATATTGGGACATGGACACAACTCTAACATTTTTGGCTCTATATACCACCCCAATGGATTTGAAATGAAATGAGCAAGATGTGCTTTAACTGCAGACTGTCAGCTTTAATTTGAGGGTATTTGCATCCAAATCAGGTGAACGGTGTAGGAATGACAACAGTTTGTGTATGTGCCTCCCACTTGTTAAGGGACCAAAAGTAATGGGACAATTGGCTTCTCAGCTGTTCCATGGCCAGGTCTGTGTTACTCCCTCATTATCCCAATTACAATGAGCAGATAAAAGGTCAAGAGTTCATTTCAAGTGTGCTATTTGCATTGGGAATCTGTTGCTGTCAACTCTCAAGATGAGATCCAAAGAGCTGTCACTATCAGTGAAGCAAGCCATCATTAGGCTGAAAAAACAAAACAAACCCATCAGAGAGATAGCAAAAACATTAGGCGTGACCAAAACAACTGTTTGGAACATTCTTAAAAAGAAGGAACGCACCGGTGAGCTCAGCAACACCAAAAGACCCGGAAGACCACGGAAAACAACTGTGGTGGATGAGCGAAGAATTCTTTCCCTGGTGAAAAAAACACTCTTCAGAACAGTTGGCCAGATCAAGAACACTCTCCAAGAGGTAGGTGTATGTGTGTCAAAGTCACCAATCAAGAGAAGACTTCACCAGAGTGAATTCAGAGGGTTCACCACAAGATGGAAACCATTGGTGAGCCTCAAAAACAGGAAGGCCAGATTAGAGTTTGCCAAACGACATCTAAAAAAGCCTTCACAGTTCTGGAACAACATCCTATGGACAGATGAGACCAAGATCAACTTGTACCAGAGTGATGGGAAGAGAAGAGTATGGAGAAGGAAAGGAACTGCTCATGATCCTAAGCATACCACCTCATCAGTGAAGCATGTTGGTGGTAGTGTCATGGCGTGGGCATGTATGGCTGCCAATGGAACTGCTTCTCTTGTATTTATTGATGATGTGACTGCTGACAAAAGCAGCCGGATGAATTCTGAAGTGTTTCTGGAATATTATCTGCTGATATTCAGCCAAATGCTTCACAACTCATTGGACGCCGCTTCACAGTGCAGATGGACAATGACCCAAAGCAGACTGCAAAAGTAACCAGAGTTTTTTAAGGGAAAGAAGTGGAATGTTCTGCAATGGCCAAGTCCATCACCTGACCTGAATCCGATTGAGCATGATTTTCACTTGCTGAAGACAAAACTGAAGGGAAAATGCCCCAAGAACAAGCAGGAACTGAAGACAGTTGCAGTAGAGGCCTGGCAGAGCATCACCAGAGATGAAACCCAGCGTCTGGTGATGTCTATGCGTTCCACACTTCAGGCTGTCATTGACTGCAAAGGATTTGCAACCAAGTATTAAAAAGTGAAAGTTTGATTTATGATTATTATTCTGTTCCATTACTTTTGGTCCCTTAACAAGTGGGAGGCACATACACAAACTGTTGTCATTCCTACACCGTTCACCTAATTTGGATGTAAATACCCTCAAATTAAAGCTGACAGTCTGCAGTTAAAGCACATCTTGTTCGTTTCATTTCAAATCCATTGTGGTGGTGTATAGAGCCAAAAATGTTAGAATTGTGTCCATGTCCCAATATTTATGGACCTGACTGTATTTCATTTTATTATAATACTTTGGAGTGATATATAATAATTTTTATATATTTTGTGTGCTGTCATAATAAAGGATTCCAAAGAAAAATATGTTGGAGAATGGAAAAATAAAATAAACTCCAAAAAACTGTTTACCAGTCACTGCAGAGAGACTACAAACTGGTCCTGTAACTGGAGGTGCTACAAGACCCCAACGACAGACAGAACCTGAGCCTGTATAGACTGAGCGCCCACAGTCTAGAACTCGAATTAGAATGGCACAGACAGACCTACAAGCTCAAGGAAATTAGCCAGCAATGTGACCAGGGGGTCATGGAGGATGAGGACTTCTGCTTACTGAACACAGAAGGTTGCTGTCTCAGCACAAGTCCCATTCAGAGAATGCTTTCTGAATGAATGCAATGCATTCTGTGATTGCCCAAGGTGGAGAGGCGGATTGGTGACATCACACTTTCCACATTGTCCACTCAGACAACACTTTGCACTCATTCAGAAAATGAAAATAATTCTTTGATTGGCATCAATACTGAGCAGCTGGCCTCCCATGTTCAGAATACAGCCGGACAGCCGGGCAGCCGCTCAGCACGGGACTAAGAAGCAAGTGACGATTACTGTAATAAAGTGGCTACTTCAGTGATTTCTAATTTCCAGGGGCATTGGCCAAGTATGGTATATACATAGTTACATTGGTCCAGTGTAACTATATAAAATATCTATAATTTGAATTAATCCTTAAAAATATAGATAAAACACCCTGTATAGTAAGAGGGAAAATATTCAGTCAACAATACAATACACATCAACACATCAACAAAGAGATGAAATACCCAAATCTGTATAAACAATAGCTCATTCAGATTGTTGGAAATATAATTCTTCCTTCTAAAGTATATTCTTTTTCTGCACATGCGATTGTACATCCAAGGTTTGTTATTTATTTGCACTCATATAGAATATATTTTACAAAGAAAGAACATATAAACAATTAGCCTCTTGTACATAACTCCCGATATTCCATAAACCTCAAAGGGCACTTTTGTTTCTATAGATACACATCTCATCTACAAAAGTGGATCTGTCCTGTATGCCTGTTCAGCTTTTATTTTCCACTTAAAAATGTTGTACAGATTCCAGTCTCTCTCTCTTCGAAGGTTCTGCTGTTGGAGTTTTTATAACTGTAGCAAAAGAGTTATTTCAAGAGGTTAAACAAGCTAGGAATCCAGAGTAAGGAGAACTTGCCAGTTCAATAGTTTTGGAAGGAAACAAGCAACTGAGCTTCAAAAGTTGGCAAAAACTGAACAAGGTATGTACTTGTGGCTAATGGCATCTCAGAATCTGAAGCAGCAACCCTTTCCAATTTAAGAAATCATGTTGAAGTTAGAAAAGTTTGATGTATGTTAAATTGTTTGTACCCCTAAAGATTATGTTTTCTACGTGTATTTTATAAAGTCTATAATTTTCATGTACTTATTTCATCTGAAGTACCTGGTTAATCTTGCCAGTCACCTTTCTTCTTTGTTCAAAACTGACCACACAAAGCAGAGAAACTGTTAACGTGATCAGTTTTCATTCTTAGGCTGGACATTCAGAGGTACAGGACACTGTGCAGACAAACAGCATAAATGTATTGGGTAGCCACAACACCTAACCCAACCAATCTCAGCCTGCCTATGGCACACACCTCCAATCACAGCCTGTCTATGGCATACCCCCTAATCATAGTCTGCCTCTTGAACATGCCCTTGCTCAAGCACAGTCTGCATGTCGCCTCAGGATGAACAGACTATGGAAGAAACATGTGATTCATTAAGTTATGAATCAAAATTTGGATGAATTTTTCATTATTCGGTGATTTGGACGTATCCAAATCTCCAAATCACAATAGTAACAAATTTCAACGAATCTGAAATAAATTATAACAAAAGCAACAAATTAATTTTTATTCATACATTTTTATTCATTTGCGACTTTAGATGGTTTTCTAAGTTCAATAATATTGTTACACTCTGTATTGTTCTGATTAGTCACAAGCAAGTCACATAGAAAAGTTGCATCTAAATTGCAAGCAGGTCGCACTGAAAAGTCACAAGCAAGTCACACTGAAGATGCAAGCCATTCGCAAACATAATTACATAAGGAATGAATCCAAATCTTCAGAAAAATTCTGGATCAATTTGGAGCAATGAATATATATGATACGAATCTGAATATACAAAACATATTATGAAAAGGAATCATTCTAACAAAACGAATAATATGATGAAACAAAATTACTGACTTAACGAACTGATGAAAACATTTTTTAGTCACTCTCATCTCTACTATGGAATACAGGCATACTGTGTGCCTGCACAGTGTCCTGTAACCCTGTACCCCCACTATTAGAAAGAAGAGATGCATGGTCACATGACAGAACTTTTTAACCCTGTAAAAAAGGTAAGAATGATTAATTCTGAAACTAAGCAAAAACAGTTATGGCGCCCTTCATAGTTAACAGTAACTGTATTAGAAAAGGTTTATTGTACGCTCACAATTACTTTAAATAAATGGAATATGTTACAAGTAACATGTATCAGCTCCCCCCGATCTCCCCTTCCTGTGACAACTGGCAGGGGATCTTCTCCCCGCACCTCCTGTAACCATTTAAAAACAGTGTGGCCGTTCTGTGAATGAATGAACTACTTCTACCACTGGCCTCTGCGGCTGACTGCTTGTACTTCTCATTGAACTGCGAGGGCCCCGGTGAACGTTCTTGTAGTCCATTGTTTTTTCCTGCCATTTGGCAGCTGTCTACCTGTACCCGGTACAGGCAAACAGCTTACTGAATGTCTGCAGGATCGAGGCATTGCATCCATGTTCTGCAATGCCTTACAGGTTACAGTGTAACAAAATAATAAATTCATATGTTTTACTTGCAAAAAAGATGTACTTTTATTATTTTTTGTAAAAGGTGAACTTAGCTCTTAAAGTGTATCTAAATGTAAATCCACTCACATTTCCTTCCTTAATTTCTGTGACATGTATTCACTATGCCCTGTGAGTAGGCATTGCTGTGTCACACATTTCACAGAGCCTGCCTTCTGCCAACTACAGAGATACTGAGAAAGGTGAGGAGTTTCAGGAGACGGAGTCAATACATGGATCGCTGCTTGCAGGCAGCAAGGTACCATGAGATACATAATCCTTAGAAACTGAAAGTAAATAGCAGAGGAGAAATTGAAAAGAATGCAGGGAATCAAGGAAGTGGTGAAAAGAAATGGCCAGCAGACAGGCATATTGGATTGTCAATAATAGCTATTGTATGTATTGTTATTACAATGCTGGTTTTATAAAAAGAAAGTGTATGTTGGTACCATGGGATTACTTTGTGATTTTAATAAATCCATAATTGGATTGAAAGGTTGTTTCAAACCTTCTTGGATTCAGTTTTTACTGCAGTAGAGAAAGGTGAGGCCATAACTTTTGTTATGTAGTCTGGCAGACCAGAACTATAGAGCACCTCTGGAGACCAGAATTAGAAATCAATTGTAATAGACAGTCCACATGTATATACAGCATTTCTAGTGTGCATTCAGCCATTTGCCCAGAGCTCACGCAGCACTTACCAAAACACTTTAAGGTATTTCAAAGAATTTATTAGGCCAAGCATAGCCTAAAACAAAAGATGATTAGCAAGTGTACCTATTCAAACAAACAATAAGACAATAACGTTACTCTAAGATACATGGCTAAACACCTGTTGTATTCTCACTAACACTAATAAACAGAACAGAACCTAGCACCAACATATAAAAACAGTTCTAACTTGTTTCCCAGTTTCATCCCACTGGCCAGTGATTGATGGAAAAAAAAAGTTGGCTGGCAAAGTTGGAACCTTGTAGAAAGCACAAAAGATCCCAGCGAACAATGGATGCACTTGTACAATGTTAGTTTCTTACCAGACTCAGGACACCCTCCTCTGTCTCCAGACATGTCCTGTGGTTCAGTCCAACTCCTCATGGAACTGCTGTGATGTCTCTCCCTCCTTTCCTTCCTCACAAATAGTAGGAGTGCTGTCCAGTACAGTTTAATCTCACTAGGCATACAAATCACACCTTACAAGGAGAAAATCCCTGATCACTGAGGCAAGGTGAGTAGTCTCTTTGCTTCTCCTGATTGTTGTCAGCTATGGCAGGGTTCTGTTCAGCTAGCAGTTCAGACTCTTTTTCTGACCCCCTGCTTGCTTTGAGCTTGTCCTCTCATTTCCTCTGCCAACCCACCTGCTGACCCACTTCCCCTTGCTTTGTTGCATCAGCCAATCACTATCCTCCAGGATTGAATTAGATGGCTGCACCCTGCACTGGAGAAACTCCATAGACAAGCATTGCAAAATGGTCTCCTTACAGATGACTGCTGCACTTCTGCATTAATGAATATTCATTTTAACCCTGTCCACACTGCAGAAAGGTAGACATTCTGCAACAGTTATCAGTTACAGTTCAGGTTACACCAGGAAAAACTGTTTATTAAAAATCTGCTGGGCGGTTTGAACTGTGGATTGAGCTTTGGCTGGTGATGTAATTCCATCTGTGTAGATGCTATGCACTCCCTGACAACCCTCCTGTTAAGTATGACAGCCACTTCTGTGCTTTAGCCACTCTCTGCATACTTGCTTATGTTCCTTTGTCCAGCTCCACATCACTTGCCTATATGCTCTACCTGCCCTGCTACTTGCTGGATAATTCAAGCTACCTGACACAGGAGACTAGCAAGCCAGCTGTTACACATCTATGGCATATATGGCTCGAGGAGTGCTGTGCACTACTAAAACAGTGATATCAGTGGCTGGGGCTGATTGTAGTTAAATGCTTTGTTGGGGAATGGTGCTTTACATACACCAAGATTGCTCCTGCATACTTTGCCATACTATATATACCTATACCTGGCCTATATCCATCCTATCTCCAAGCTTACAGTATCTTGCTCTGTTACTGACTATGCGATGTGATCACGTTATATGTCCAAACACCACTGTAGGTGGAAGTCTGCATACCAGCCTTGATTGCTTGATTGCTTAACCATCGTGCTGTTCCTACCTTTGGGTTTTCCCGCTATTTCCTGTTGTAATCTTCATGGTTGTACATGGTGGTTACCACCACTGCATGCATTATTGCCTGGTAGGGAAATAAGGGTAGTCACACCACCCTGGCAGGTACTACATGTCTGCTAGCTTACCTGTGGAATTTTTGTGTTTGCGTATGTGCCATGATGCCAAGCCAGGTGTTTATGACAATGTTGTCATGATTTTGTGAGATGTTGAGTGGAGGTGGATTTTTCCAGTGTTTTGTATTTGTAAATATTTTTTTTTCAATATTGCAAGACCATGCTGCTTGGTTCCTCAATTTGTAGCTGCTTTGTGACTGTTTGTCTCCACCTGTTTATGTGCAGTTATTCAGTTACGAGGCGCACACCTTGGCTTTTGGTGAGTAAGTCTTGGCTTTATATGCATGAGGGGGTACCCCTTACCATTTTTCCTCTTAATATTTTTTACTTTAGTCTTATGAGCAATAACAGTTTTCTTCCTAACCTTTCCTATTCTATCCAAAACTAAGAAAAAGTATTACACTTTAATTGTAAAATATTATATATAAAAAGCCCACAGTTACAATGATAAGATGAAAGGTGTGATGTACTGTGCTGAGGGTACATGGCGGCAAAAGAGTGGCAGAGACACTTGGAAAGTTTAGGTAGCAAAAGTTTCACAGGGTGTAAAATTCTTTTAGATTTTACAGATGAATGGTTTTGGCAGCTCTTAACCTTTGCTTCCATTGAGAGATAGATAAAATTGTTTTAAACCATTTAAGTCAGTAAAACCTTTAATCTGCAGTCTCAACTTTTGCTTATAACACATGGAGAGCTTGATGCTCTGTTAGTGCTGAACTCCAGGCAGACAGATATACACAGACTTTAAATACATATATGTAAAATATTTTATATGTCAAAAAGATTTGCAATCCTCTCCAGTAAGTATTGGTATTTTTTTGTATACACATTTTTTTAATTTCATACATTTTTATTGAAACGCATAAAGTGGCAAGGTTACATTCATTCCCTAGAAAGTACACTTTACCATTACAAGCATGTCAACAAAATATGTACATATAACAATCCCATAAATGGGGTGTCAAGTATATTAACACAATATGTAAGTATAACAATCCCATAAATGAGGATATCAAGTAATACAAATAACAATTGAAAAGTGCTGAACAAAAATCCCTGATATTGCATATTCACCAATGTATTAGCTGCGGCTAATCATAAGATATAATATAATCGTAATATCATAAGATTCAAACAGAAAAAGAAGGAAAGAAGATGATAGAAAAGACAAGAAGAAGAAAGAAAAAAAGGGGAAAGGCGCCTCTAAGTGTGAACCAGAAACATATTTATTCCACATAAAAGAGAGAAACTTACAGGAGGGTAGATAAAATTATGCACATCAATATTCCATCTAATGGGAGTCCGCCACAGTGAACAGCATAGTGTGCAGTAATGGATGATGATCAGTCATCTGACAAGATGAAGAGGGCCTGGTACCGAAGTTTGGAATGAACAGTGAAGCGCAGCTTGTGCACGTTGATGTCACCAGGCGTCGTAGCAACGCGTTTCCTGAGCATGCGCTGTGAGATTATCATCCTAGCGCACTCCTTTGTCAAGGAGCTACGTGTTTGGGTGATAGAACAGATCCCTAAATCACTTCCAGAAGCAGAAAGGTTCTGAAACTATGTGCTAGAGAGACTTTCTGGATATATACTCTAGACAGAATAATAAAACAGTGCAGCACTTGAGGAAAATATGAACGGATAAAATGCACAAATCAAAATACTGATAAAATGTCTATATCATAATAATCATGCCAGGTGACTGGTAGTAATCAATGGTGGTGCTCCGTGAAGAATAGCAGAAATGCGCACTCACCAGAAGGTAAATAAATATGAGTGGTATATATCATATCCCAAGGATCCTCATCAGAAAAAGGTCTGGTCAAAATGGGTGAATCCTCCCTCCAGGTTGCATTCAGAACTCGCCAAAGAGTAAAGTAGAAGAGATCCAGGTGACAAGAGGTCTCCTAATGCAGGATGGATGGAAGGGGTTGCCTGTTTACAGGAGGTCCTCCTCCTCTTGGTATGGTGCCTAGGATCGTTATAACGGGCTCTGCAAATAAAACTCCTCTCCAGGAGTCAGGGAAGGATGCCCATAGTGTAGTATGATAGAAAATTGCTTTATTATGAACAGAGTAACAGTTTGCAAACGTATGTCATCCAGGTATATAGAGTAAACTAACCCTAGGAGATTCAAAGATGGCCACCGGGCCTTCACGTGGCACGTAACGCGTAAGGAGGAGCCTGGACGTCGTGAAGCTACGCCACCGAGCCACGTGGAGGCCCGGCGGCCATCTTTGAATCTCCTAGGGTTAGTTTACTATATATACCTGGATGACATATGTTTACTTTACTCTTGGGCGAGTTCTGAATGCAACCTGGAGGGAGGATTCACCCATTTTCACCAGACCTTTTTCTGATGAGGATCCTTGGGATATGATATATACCGCTCATATTTATTTACCTTCTGGTGAGTGCGCATTTCTGCTATTCTTCACGGAGCACCACCATTGATTACTACCAGTCACCTGGCACGATTATTACGATATAGACATTTTATCAGTATTTTGATTTGTGTATTTTATCTGTTCATATTTTCCTCAAGCGCTGCACTGTTTTATTATTCTGATTATAAGTGTACATTGGTTGCTTAGAGTGCACAGCTGCTTTCTTCTTGGTCAGCGCTCACTTTTTACCACTATTTATATATACTCTAGACACCCTAGCCCTGAAGGGTTAAATGAAGAATTTTATAAATTGCAACCATTATGTAATAATTTTTACTTCTACCTTCTTTTTATATAGCCCATAGCAGTTTTAGTCTTTTAATCTCCTTATTTTTCTCCTTGTTTTCCACTTTTAGGCCTGTATTGAGACAAATTTCGTGGGTGCTCTTAAGTTGGTTGGGGGAGGTTGGTACACATGGGGGGGGGGGGGTTTGTTCCCATATGTCTTTTACTTCATATATCAGTGAGTATTATTTAACAACACAATCTTTTATTGTGCTTGTAAGGAAGTATCATTAGTTTTTCTACTATATATTTGATTAATTTCTACCCTTTACTATATACAGGTGAAACGCGAAAAATTAGAATATCGTGCAAAAGTTCATTTATTTCAGTAATGCAACTTAAAAGGTGAAACTAATATATGAGATAGACTCATTACATGCAAAGCAAGATAGTTCAAGCCGTGATTTGTCATAATTGAGATGATTATGGCTTACAGCTCATGAAAACCCAAAATCCACAATCTCAGAAAATTAGAATATCGTGAAAAGGTGCAATATTCTAGGCTCAAAGTGTTCCACTCTAATCAGCTAATTAAGCCATAACACCTGCAAAGGGTTCCTGAGCCTTTAAATGGTCTCTCAGTTTGGTTCAGTAGGAATCACAATCATGGGAAAGACTGCTGACCTGACAGTTGTGCAGAAAACCATCATTGACACCCTCCATAAGGAGGGAAAGCCTCAAAAGGTAATTGCAAAAGAAGTTGGATGTTCCCAAAGTACTGTATCAAAGCACATTATTAGAAAGTTATGTGGAAGGGAAAAGTGTGGAAGAAAAAAGTGCACAAGCAGCAGGGATGACTGGAGCCTGGAGAGGATGGTCAGGAAAAGACCATTCAAAAGTGTTGGGGACTTTCACAAGGAGTGGACTGAGGCTGGAGTCTGTGCATCAAGAGCCACCACACACAGACAGATCCTGGACATGGGCTTCAAATGTCATATTCCTCTTGTCAAGCCGCTCCTGGGCTAAAGAAAAACAGACCTGGTCTGTTGCTCAGTGGTCCAAAGTCCTCTTTTCTGATGAGAGCAACTTTTGCATCTCATTTGTAAACCAAGGACCCAGAGTATTGAGGAAGAATGGAGAGGCACACACTGCAAGATGCTTGAAGTCCAGTGTGAAGTTTCCACAGTCTGTATTGATTTGGGGAGCCATGTCATCTGCTGGTGTTGGTCCACTGTGCTTCATTAAGTCCAGGGTCAACGCAGCCGTCTACTAGGAGATTTTGGAGCACTTCATGCTTCCTTCCGCAGACAAGCTTTATGGGGATGCTGACTTCATTTTCCAGCAGGACTTGGCACCTGCCCACACTGCCAAAAGCACCAAAACCTGGTTCAATGACCGTAGGATTACTGTGCTTGTTTGGCCAGCAAACTCGCCTGACCTGAACCCCATAGAGAATTTATGGGGCATTGCCAAGAGAAAGATGAGAGACATGAGATCGAACAATGCAGAAGAGCTGAAGGCCACTATTGAAGCATCCTGGTCTTCCATAACACCTCAGTAGTGCCACAGGCTGATAGCTTCCATGCCATGACGCATTGAGGCAGTAATTGCTGCAAAAGGGGCCCAAACCAAGTACTGAGTACATATGCATGCTTATACTTTTCAGAGGTCCGATATTGTTGTATGTACAATCCTTGTTTTATTGATTGCATGTAATATTCTGATTTTCTGAGATTGTGGATTTGGGGTTTTCATGAGCTGTAAGCCATAATCATCACAATTATGACAAATCACGGCTTGAACTATCTTGCTTTGCATGTAATGAGTCTATCTCATATATTAGTTTCACCTTTTAAGTTGCATTACTGAAATAAATGAACTTTTGCACGATATTCTAATTTTTCGAGTTTCACCTGTGTATATATATATATGGATATCACCTGTTCACCATTGGGCCCCAACTTGTCTGTAGATTATATAATTTTATATTTTATTGACTGCCACTATGTTCCGAATTTTTTTTGATTAGTGATTATTGGTTGTTCAACAAATAATTAATTATTATCCAATGGTTATTTTACCCATTGAGGGATCATTTCATAATTATTATTTATTCATTATTTATGTTTTATTCATCATCTTAAAAATTACACCTTGTCAGTATGTACAATATCTTTATGTGCTATCGTCAATATATGTATTTATATCATGATGATTTTATTTTAATCTTTTGTTTATATTATCTATGAATATACACGTGTTACCCAGTTAAAATTGGCCTTGGGCTCTTTAAAATTGTAACCATCCATGACTGATAACATATATAAGGCACAATCTCCTCGTATCTCGTCAGCTTGACAAAGGAGTGTTCTAGGACGGTCATCTCACAGCGCATGCTCAGGGAATGTGTCGCTACGATGCCCAGTGACCAGGGGCGCACTGACCTTTCGGGTACTCTGGCACTGCCCGAGGGCCCAGGGTCAGTAGGGGGCCCCATGAGATGTCCCTGGTACCTTTCATAGGCTTTTTTGGGTATGGTTTGAGTGTGTGAGAGGACAGAGGGGCCCCATGATCCCCTATTGTATGGGGGCCCCATGAGTTGTCAGTCCACCCCTGCCAGTGACGTTATCATGCACACGCTGGACTCCACTGTACGTTCCAAACCTCGGTACCAGGCAGTCTCCATCTTGCCGGCTTGCCTGATAATAACAGTTGACTGATCATCATCCATTACTGCACACTATGCTGTTCACCGTGGCAGACTCCCATTAGTTGGAATATGGATGTGCCTAATTTTATCTACCCTCCTGTACGTTTCTCTCTTTTATGTGCATTAAGTAAGTTTCTAGTTCACACTTCGAGACGCCTTTCCCTTTTTTTCTTTCTACATGCATCTCTCTGGAAAAAGCTTCAATCCAGTGAAAGGCAGCCACAAGTGATAAGGACTCTGTCTATCCTGCTGGTTCAAGACACGCCATCTACTGTGTTGGTAGAACACCCCTCATCCCCATACATCAACTCTATCTTTTTGGTTCCAGCTACATATGGTATTGTTACGTGCATTGTTATTCATACATGATGTCTCCTTGCACCTTACCCATGGTTATAGTGCCACCATTAGATTGATCACAGGTTGCGCCTATCCCTTTTGTTTATTAACAAGAAGAAGAAAGAAAGAGAGAAAAAAAAAGGTCAGCTGCTCCCCTTTCCCTCTCTGTGTATAAGAAAGATTAGCGAGAGAAAAAAAGAGAATGGAGAGACATATGGAAAGAAGCAAGATTTCTTCACCTGGCGAGCTAAAGCCTATTAAGGACAATGAGTAGGAAAAGAAAGAGATTTCTCTAGAAAGACCACCTTATCATCTATCCATATGTGCTGCGGTTGTCTTGAAATGAATCCAACAATACCAGGTAGAGGTGAATTTCGAGAGCCTTTCCTGAGATATACTAATGACTTCTTTTTTTTTCCATTTTGTTGAGTCTTTGAAACCATTCCCCTATCTTTGGAGCTTTAACTGAACACCATTGGCAGGGAATGCAATGCCTGGAAGCATTTATCATGAACATGGCCAAGGATTTAAAATATTTTTTGGGTGTATGGAAGTGTAGTTAAGAAGATATTGCACTGGGGAATAGTTAAATACGTTGGAGGTGACTGCTAAGATAATCTTGTGTACTGTCTTCCAAAATGGTTGGATTTTAGAGCAGGCCCACCAAAATGTGGAGCATCATTCCTTCCTCTTCCTCACAACTCCAACCTTTATTGGAAATCTTTGATGAGAATTTGTGGAAGAGAGCAGGAGTTCTGTACCATCTTGTCAATATTGTATATCCACATCCCTGGGTTGCAACATTCAAGGTACTTATGTATGGAAGTACAAATGTATGTTGGTCCCATGCCAAACACAATGAGCTGGAGCATATTATTATTTTTTCAGAAAATGTATCCTGGACAAATATATGACACATTAAAAAAGAGGGAATCCAATATCTATACTACTATTATAATGCCAGTATCAGTATATTAATCACGAGATACAATATTTTACACCAATACAAAAAAAAACAAAATAAAGTAAATAGTATACATTATTAGTGAATTATCCCAGTCTTTTACTTGCTCCATCTTTCTAAAACCCATCACCAAACAAAAAAATTCCCTATATAATTTTCCTGTATTACCGGTATTTTCTTCTCATTGTCACAGCTCTCTGTTATATAAACATATTTAATAAATAATCAGAAATCCAAAATCTAAAAATGTACCATATAATACAAAAAAAAGAAATAGAAAATAAATATACCGTATATACTCGAGTATAAGCCGAGTTTTTCAGCACATTTTTTGTGCTGAAAAACGGCCCCCTCGGCTTATACTCGAGTCAACGTCTGCAGATGGCTCCCCATCCCCTTCCAACAGAAGGGAAACTACGGTAAGTGCAGGGGTGGGCAGGGGACTGCTGTCTCTTACCTGGCTCCGGTCCCACAACGATCCGGTCCAGGAAGCGCGGCTGCTCCTTCATTCGGTTCGTCCACTGGATGTTCGCGCAGCTGCTCGGCTCCGCCTTCTCACCGGTGATTGGCCGCCAGAACTGTAGCTCAGGAAAGGCACACAGGCGGCCAATCACCGGCGAGGAGGCGGAGCTGAGCGGCCCCGCGAAAATCGAGTGAAGGAGATGCAGGTAAGTGTGCCGTGCTTAGGTGCTGCTGCAACCACATATGCTGGCTGCAGCAGCACCATACTGGAACAGGGGTCAGCAAGTGTCAGTGGGAGGAATAGTGCCCCATCATTGGTGTCACTGATACCAATGATGGGGCATTATTCCTCCCACTGACACCAACGATGGGGCACTTTTCCTCCCCCCCACTGACACCAACGATTGGGCACTATTCCTCCCCCCCCCACTGACACCAATCATGGAGCACTATTCCACCCCCCACTGACACTAATCATGGGATACTATTCCTCCCCCCCACTGACACCAATCATGGGATACTATTCCTCCCCCCCACTGACACCAACGATGGGGCACTTTTCCTCCCCCCCACTGACACCAATGATGGGGCACTATTCCTCCACCCCCCCCACTGACACCAATGATGGGATACTATTCCTCCCACTGACACCAATGTTGGGACACTATTCCTCCCACTGGCACCAATGATGGGACACTATTCCTCCCACTGACACCAAAGATGGGGCACTATTCCACTGACACCAATAATGGGGTGCTATTCCCCCCACTGATACTAATGATGGGGCACTATTCCTGCCACAGATACCAATGATGGGGCACTATTCCTCCCACTGACACCAATGATGGGGCGCTATTCCTCCCACTGACACCAATGATGGGGCACTATTCCTCCCACTGACACCAACGATGGGACACTATTCCTCCCACTGACACCAATTTTGGGGCACTATTCCTCCCACTGATACCAATGATGGGGCACTATTCCTCCCACTGACACCAATGATGGGGCACTATTCCTCCCACTGACACCAATGATGGGGCACTATTCCTCCCACTAATACCAATGATGGGGCACTATTCCTCCCACTGACACCAATGATGGGGCACTATTCCTCCCACTGACACCAATGATGGGGCACTATTCCCCCCAATGATACCAATGATGGGGCACTATTCCTCCCACTGATACCAATGATGGGGCACTATTCCTCCCACTGATACCAATGATGGGGCACTATTCCTCCCACTGACACCAATGATGGGGCACTATTCCTCCCACTGACACCAATGATGAGGCACGATTCTTCCCACTGGTGTTCCCACCCTCGGCTTATACTCGAGTCAATAGTTTTTCCCAGTTTTTTGTGGTAAAATTAGGTACCTCGGCTTATATTCGGGTCGGCTTATACTCGAGTATATTCGGTAATAGAAAACATGTGGTCACCAATCATGTTCTAGGTTTACAACTTATACACACCCAAGTAGGTGATAACATATCCTTTTCCGATGCTGTTAAAGATTTCTTCATATATAGCGCCCAATGTAATATATTTTCTTTTGTTTATCTGTTTGACGAGTGAATAAAAATACCACAATCACACTGAATTAATAACTTACTTTCTGGGACTCCAGAAGAGGAGGATTGGGACCGCTCTGTGCTAAACCATTGCACAGAGCAGGTAAGTATGTAATGTTGGTTATTAAGAAAAAAAAAAAGAACCTTTACTATAACTTTAATCTTTCGGCATAGACAGACACTTCAACCAGTGGAAGCTTTAATATCTGTTTCTAAATTGTACCATAATGCACACTGCTTTGTTTTTCTGAAGAAGGACTGGAACTCTGTTCTAAAACATGTTCATATAAAGCAATAGTGACTATATTATTTGCCTCAGAATATGCCCTACCAGTGTATTCTACAGCTTCTGATTGGGAACCTGCCAATACTATCCCTATGCTAGAGTGGATGCACACTGAATGGCGAATTTCTACATCTAAGCTTGTTTGCTGTACTTCACAGAGGTGTATGACAGCAAAGTTACAAGGTGAGCAGTACAATATAAGTGGTACAGTATCTAATCAATATGTATAAGTCTTCTCTTAGAAGTACTTTTCTTCTGCTTATGCTTTAGATTCAGCAGCCTTCTACTAAGGATTAGGACAAGCAGCTCATATTGACTTAGACGTTATTAGTACTAAAACTCCTTTACAACCTCTGTTTGTGACAGAACTTGAGGGCTCCCCTGTGTGCTCTGAGATATTGCTATTTCATTAACAGAAGAAGTGGAATGGCACCATCCATTCCCATGCACATTTCCTTCCTTCTGTCTCCGCAAACAACAGAGAGCAGAATCTGTCAACTCACCAGGTATTCTAGATAAATACAATGTCATCTTAACCTTCTGGGGCCTACAGAAAATGGTAAGAGTGGAAATGCATGATGGGTTGAGCAACAGTTTTACCTTTGTTGTTTCTATGCTGAATGTGTTGAACTGCTCTTGATTTATCATCACACCTGTGATGATGGAACTAAATTTTCAGTTCTTTTAACATCTATGAAAGACCTTTTCCATGTTTGATTTTGTATAATTTGTATTTTTTTCCATGGCACCATCTTGTGCTCACTCCTGCAAGCCAGTTTCAAAAAATGTTACTTAAACTCTTTATTGGCTTCCAATGACAAGATGAAAAATGTTTGTTATGCTGCATGGACTACCTCTACAACTCAAGCAATACCAATAGAATAGAAGATTGTTTTCATACAAAAAAATTTAAAACAGCAATAAATGAACCTTTAACCTTCTCCATCTCTCACTACAAAACATGTCACCCAGGGCAGCGGGAATGTGAGCTCTTTTAAATTAACATTGCTCCACAATATCCATAGCCACCACTGTTTGACAGATATGCTCAAGAAGTAATCCATTAAAAAATCCTAACAACCCGTCAGGGGACTCCTCAGCAACTCAGGTTTAGTACAAAGAAAAGAGTTCGAGCTGATCAATTATTTCATTCTTGTGTTGCAGTTTTATAATTATGGCTCAGCTAATATAGATTTCTGAATGGGTCAAAGATCAGAGGATTTAGGAGATGCTTGTTTAGGAGTTCTAAATTTATTTATAAACTTACGTTTTTTTTGCAAAGTCATGTACAAGTCTATATGGGGATTTTGCTTCACTTTGCTATAATAAATAATGCATAGCCACTAATGTATCATTTGTATGAATACTATAACTTTTATTTCCAGGATTAGTACATACCAAAGCAAACCATCATTTACGTGGCCAAAGTAAAGCCAAAACTGTCTTTATAGAGTAGGGAAGGACCCCTGACTTTTTTCTGTCTATGAACCCTTGGGGAGATTTCCTTTCACTTCCTGTCCCAGAGACAAAGCAAGAATTAACTGATGTCTTCAAAGAAGGGCATACCCCATCTTAAACAGTTATTGCAAACACATGATGTCTCACTAGAAGATTTTCCTTCACATCCTGTTCCTGTAACATCTTAAAATTCTTGCATTTCCCCCAACACTTTCTATACCAGAGACAACAGTCACCAGGAACGGCAGTAAAGGCAAGCAGCAAGTGGTACTACACTCCCACAATGCATCACAGTCTTGTAATGAGATATGGCAGAGGAGATTTTTTCATTCAATGCATCTTCCTCCATTCACAGAAGGTGATGCATTGTAGGAGTGCAGTAATATAAGCAATGTGAATGGCAGAAGGTGGGTGGGTGAGCAGCACAACTTTTCTCTGTAGAAGCTCTGCTGTTTAGCTTTACAGCATTGGAGTACAGCCGCTCTGGATGGTATCTGGCAGCTGTGAAGGAGACAAGGTAGGGATGATTTCTACCAGAAGCAGCTGCCTGAAGGTAAATAGATACATAATATGTTAGGTATTGTACACCAAAAAAAGAAAAATACTAAACCTTAGCTTTAACTTTAAAAAGATGTTCTAAAATCCTTTGCAGCCATGTTCATCATACATCTAATAGGCTTCTGGATAGCCTCTTATGGCATGTAAAACTGTGCTGGCAACCTCCCTCTTAATGTTCTAGGGTGTATGGGCAATTTTGTAGTAGTCTACAAAAGTAGATAGAGCACTCAACAGAATAACTTGTATAATCTGTTATGATTAGCTACTTAGGTCTTAGACATATAAATCAAGACTTTTAATGAAAGTAAAATTAACAAAAATTACTATTTTTAATTTTTACTACCTTTAAAATATTTGAAACTTTTGCAGAGCTCAACTCCAGCCAAAATGTTTTTGTTTTGAATAGCATGGGGAAAGGACCTGTCAGTTTATCTTTTTTTTGTGCCTCCATTAACATACAGTATTTTTTCTCACTTCTTGTTTTGGTTGAATATGTTCTTTAGTTCACCATTGGATCATGTTGCATGTTACACCCGTATTTAAGGTGGAACATGTAATATGTTACAGCACCTGCCCCCCTCAATTCCCTCACCTTTTTGCCTGTGATAGCAGGTAGGGGTTCCTCTCCCCTGTCCCCCTGTCACATTCTACATTGGTGTGGCTGTTCAGGGCTCCACCCCCACAGCCACATCATTCATTCACAGCAATCTGTGACTGAAGGAACTACATGTCCCGCCTTCCACCACGGCAGATGGTTTGTAGTTCTCAGTGGATTTGGAGCTTGCTGATAAGTGCCACTGTAGTCCACTACAGCTTCCTCCAGCTTTTAAACAGAAAGCCTGTTCAGAGGTATGTGCAAGAAAGCTGATGGACTTGCCTGTAGGAGCCTGATATTGCACTCATGATCCACTGATTGCAGGTACAATACACTGTAGGCTCCTGTAGGAAAAAAAATAATAATTGCACATTGCATTGAGTATGTAGGCATTCACGACAAATTGATACACTTCTGAGCATATAAAGCATGTGTTATTGGATGTACAAGTTTTGAGGATCTTTGTGTAAAAATCCAGCAAACTGTATTTTGTTTTGTTTTTTTTGTGATTTTTTTTTTATATATTCACTTTATGTTCATGGGTCTCTTTTAACTTTTCAAATAACAATTAAAAAAAGTGAATTTACACATAAAATACTGCCTATCCTTCCAGTCCTCAGTGCATGTACGTGATGTGAGCCCCATCCTCTGCCATCCTCAGCTAGTTTACTAGTCCAGCACATTAGAACATCACTAAACAGCAATGGGAGCTGTAAAGCATATTACTTGCACTGATGAACACTCATTGGTCAATGTTGGCCATGTGACTGAGCTGACCAAAGAGAATCTCTTTTTTGTCCTGGAAGGAGATAAGCACATACTATAGAAGGATATGCTTTGTTCATATTTCATGTCTGATGTATACAATAACTTTAGTATATGCTGCTGGGGAGGGCTAATTGAACAGGAAAATGTTGCTTTGCATTGAGTGGGCAAATCACAGCTACAGTTTAAGCAGGTCTATTCTGTTACCTCAGTGCATGGGGAAAGCTATACTAACAGAAATAGGAGGATTATTAGTTTCCAGTGGGGTGGTGGCATTACACTGTGGGGGGCTGGGGAGGGCACACCAGACATATGACTTCTGAGCTTAAGTTGAGTACTTCATGCTGTGTTTCAGGCTATACAGAAAATTAAAGGAACACACAGGCACCTTGTGGTTTCTGGTCTTAAATGAAACTTGTTATGAGAAATATGTGAGCTACTGCTGATCTCCAGAAAGTGCTAGTGCTTTGTGAGCGATCCTCCAGCTTCAGTACTGTCTCAGTCAATGACCCTGACAAGTATGTAAAAAAAAAGGAGATTTCTTATCTTCACACTTCTTGGTTAGTGAGACAAAGTATTGAAGTCAGACTGACAGCTACACACCTTGCATTTACAGAAAAAAATCAGGAATGGCAACCAGTATATTTCTTTTTGACAGATATTTCTTGCTTTAATTTTGAGATAGGTTTACTTTTAAAAAAGCGAGGAAACTTGTGGGGGCCTGGTAGTTGCATATGAGGTCAACAAACATACAGATTACCTTCTGCATACGTATGAAGAATATTCAATTACTTTTCTTTCTGTATGCCACAGGCAATAATACAAAATACAAGGTTAGAAATATAACTGAATATTTAATGTCTACCACATATTGCCATTTCTCAATCACTTGTGCACAATGTGCAAGTCAAAATACAGAGATGCTTTGTCCTTAAAATAATTATGAAACAAAGCACAGTGGCTAAATGGTTAGCACTTCTGCCTGGCAGTACTAGGGTAGTTGGTTTGAATCCCAACCACAGGACCACCTGCCTTAAGTTTGCATGTTCTCCCTTTGCCTGCTTGGGTTTCCTCCAAGTACTCTGGTTTTCTCCTACACTCCAAAGACATGCTGGTAGGTGAATTGGCTGCTGTCTAAAGTGGCCCTAGTATATGTATGTATGAATGTAAGTTAGGGACCTTAGATTGTATGCCCCTTGAGGGTTAGGTACTGATGTGAATGTACTATATATATATATATATATATATATATATATATATATACACATTGCATACACTATATTGCCAAAAGTATAGTGATGCCTGCCTTTATACGCACATGAACTTTATTGGCATCCCAGTCTTAGTCCGAAGGGTTCAATATTGAGTTGGCCCACCCTTTGCAACTATAACAGCTTAAACTCTTCTAGGAAGGCTATCCACAAGGTTTAGGAGTGTATCTATGGGGATGTTTGATTATTCTTCCAGAAGCGCATTTCTGGGGTATGGCACTGATGCAGAGGCGTAGCTAGGATATTTTGCGCCCAAGAACGAACTATAAAATTGGCGCCCCAGCCCCCCTCCCCGTTTAATCAGATCAGTGACACCAATGATGGGACACTATTCCTCCCACTGACACCAATGACACTTACCTTGCTGACCCCTGCTCCAGCCTAGGCTCCTTCCCTCTCCCATCCGCATCCAGCATACCTGGTTGCAGCAGCACCATCTGCATGGCACACTTATGGATCAGCTGTCTTCATCACTTGCTCCAGCCGCTCCCTCACTCGATCTTCACGCTGCCGCTTGGCTCCTCCTCTCCAAGCTCCGCCTCCTCGCAGGTGATTGGCCGCCTGTGTGCCTTTCCTGAGCTACAGTTCTGGTGCCCAATCACCGGTGAGGAGGCGAAGCTTGCAGAGGGAGGTACAAGCTGCCATAGGCTGTCCAGTGATCCCGAGGGTGTGGCCAGATGACAGGGGCGGCATGTCATCCCGCCCACACATCGCATCCAGGAAAAAGAAGACACCGGACCTGCGGAACTCTCTACCCCTCCTCCAGCAGCGCCTCCTGGACTGGATCCTCGTGGGACTGGGACACAGAGCCAGGTAAGACACAGCAGCCCGCTGCCCGCCCCTGTACTAAGTGTCCCTTCCGTTAGCAAGTACGCCCCTGGTTGTAAGCCTCATTTTGGCGCCCCTGTACCATATGTACCCCCCTGCCCCCTCCTAGCTACGCCTCTGCACTGATGGCACAATTGGATTTAGATCTGGAGAATGTGGAGGCCAAGACAACATCTCAGACTCTTTGTTGTGTTCCTCAAACAAGAACATATTATCCTGCTGAAAGATTCTATTGCCATCAGGGAATACCATTTCCATGAAGGGATGATTTTGGTCAGCAACAATAAATAGGTAGGTGGTACGTGTCAAAGTAACATCCACATAAATAGCAGGACCCAAAGTTTCCAGCAGAACATTGTCCAAAGCATTGCACTGCCTCACCCAGCTTGTCTTCTTCCCATATTGCACCCTGGTGCCATCTTTTCCTCAAATTGGCAATATACACTCACCATCTGCTTGATGTAAAAGAAAACATGATTCATCAGATCAGGCCACCTTCTTCCATTGCTCTGTGGTCCAGCTCTGATGCTCACAAAAAAATGTAAGGTGGAACTGTAAACACAGTAACACCAAACAAATGGAGGCAGTAAAATTCAGTCCACTAAACACACCTATTCAGGTGTGGATCACTGTACCCAGAAGCATATATAGAAACAATTCTAAGGAAAGAATCCCTAGAGAAAAGTGGTACAGAATGCAATCCAAGTAGTTTCAGTAAGTTACCAAATTTTATTGAAAAACCGAAATAGAAAATAAACAACATACAAATTCACATGAGAAAAAGAAAAACTCCACCCATCACCATTAAAAACATGACAACATTGTCAGTTAAAAAACAAGGTTTCTGGAATAAATGTGATTCAATAAACATGTCAACTGTCAGTCAAAACTGTGTCCTGTACACTATTCACATCCACTCAAGCAGGAGAGTGTAAGTGTTAGTAGTAACAAATAGAATAATATAGAGGCAGTGTCAGGACACAGTACTAGAGGTGACAGTTCACTTGCATACACTATATAAGGTATTAGATACTCGTACACGAGACCATAAGGAGGGTTCAGACCGAAAAAAGGGAAATCCTCCACTGTGCCAATGTACCATAATCACCACAATGTAAAAACTGCAAGAGAAAGCAAAACTTGAATGAACCTGACATAGATGAAAAAGAGCAAGCAGGATATTAGCAGATTAATAATTGCAGCAGGCCGTTCAGTGAAGCTGGCTGAGACTGCAGTTCATTTGATTCATATACATGCAGTTAATGGGCATTTATTTATTATTTATTTATTTCAGGTACTTATATAGCGCTGTCAATTTATGCAGCACTTTACATATACAGTATATTATACATTCACATCAGTCCCTAACCCTCAAGGGGCGTACAATCTAAGGTCCCTACCTTACATTCATACATACACATACTAGGGCCAATTTAGACAGGAGCCAATTCACCTAGTAGCATGTCTTTGGAGTGTGGGAGGAAACCCACGCAGGCACAGGGAGAACATGCAATCTCCAGGCAGGTGGTGCTGTGGTTGGGATTCAAACCAACGATCCTAGTACTGCCAGGTGGAAGTGCTAACCATTTAGCCACTGTGGGACCATACTGCAAATGTCTCTATGAAGTCTATTTCAAGCCAACCAGCTTACAATGGACACACTGCAAAATGACCATAAGGATCATGAAAGGTGTTCTTCCAATTTGGATAAAATTAAATAAACAGCCAAGACAATGACAGTTCCTGTCGTGAGGACATTGACTGCATAAGCAAAGGAGGAATACAGCCAGCCAGTATGTGAACAGTGGAACTGACTGCGATCAAATTGGACAAAAGCTGTATATCAATCAATAGCTTTGCTGTATCCTAGTGAGAATGGAGAAAGTTCCAGGCAAAACTGACAATGTGTATGCATGTAATATTAGTCCAAGGCATAGGACATAACTTAGGTGCAAAACTCCAACTCACTTACAGGAAGCCCCAGTCATCATCAGTCAGTATGCCACAAGGTGATTCACTCAGACTTCCATGCCCAAGACGTCGTCCTCATTTCTGTTCAGTTCTGATGCTCACAAGCCCATTGTAGGTGCTTTTGGCTGTGGACACGGGTCAGCATTGGCACTCTTACAAGTCTTCAACTATGCAGTCCCATACACAACATACTGCAATGCCCATTTTTTTCTGTTTGCAACACATCAACTTCTGTCTAATATAACCCGCTGACTTTCAGATGCCATTGTAATGAGACAATCAATGTTATTCAGGTAAATTGCCAGTGGTTATAAAGTTATGGCTGATCAGTATACAAACCAGACCCTTATCTTTGATGAGGGTCTGGTATGGTTGTCAAGATGGACCCTACACGAAAAATGGTGTGGGGTCCCTTTCAAATTCAACAGCAGACCCTTTGGGATTTTTTTGGGGGGAGGTCCCCCTAAAAATACATACTAGACTATTTTCCTTGATGAGAGTCTGGTATAGATGTTGAGAGGGAACTCATACAAAATAAAAAGTGTGAGGCCTTCCTAAAATCTACACCAGACCTTTTATCGGAGTGTGCAGATAAAGGGGAACAAACGTGCGCCACATGCCCATGACATGGAGGGGTACTTTGCCAAGAGCTAGTACCTAGTCCTAATGTTGATGAGAACACCAACCTCAGTGATTGTAGGAGTTTGTAGGTGGGGAGCTTATCAGAATCTGGAAGCCCCATTTAACAGTAAATGAATAATGGGTACATATCCCTACTCATTCACAGAAAAAATGTAAACATACATTTTTTGACAAGTTCAGGCACTTATACCCCCTTCATGCCCAGGTCAATTTTCAGCTTTCAGTGCTGTCGCACTTTGAATGACAATTGCGCGGTCATGCAGCATTATACCCATATGAAATTTTTAATTTTTTTATAAAAATAGAGCTTTCTTTTGTTGGCATATACTTGCCACTGGGTATTTCATTTTTTGTGCTATAAACAAAAAAAGAGCAAACATTTTGAAAAAAAAAAGTTTTTCTTTGTTTCTATTACAAAATTTTGCAAACAGGTAATTTTTCTCCTTCACTGATGTGCGTTGATGAGGCAGCACTGATGGGCACTGATAGGCAGCATTGATGGGCACTGATAGGTGGCACTGATAGGCGGCATTGATGAGCTGGCACTAATGTGCAACAATGATGGGCACTGATAGGCTGCACTGATGGGCACTGATAGGTGGCACTGATGGGTACTGATAGGTGGCACTGCTGGGCAGCACTGGTGGGTGGCACTGCTGGGTGGCACTACTAGGCGCCGATGGGCACAGGTGGGTGGCACTGATGGGCACAGGTGGGTAGCACTGCTGGGCACTTGTGGGCGGCACTGCTGGGCACAGGTGGGCGACATTGGCAGGTGGCACTGCTGGGCACTGATCAACAGTGTCCTGATGATCAGTGCCGATCCATCCTCTGACAATCGACGGTTATCGGCAGTACTGTGACAGTGTGAGGAAAGTGCAGCTGATAACCGGCAACTGCATTTACCGGTGATCTGCTGTGTCATTGGACATGGCTGATCACATGGTAAAAGGCTGTGTGATCGGCCTTTTACCACATCACGTGTTCAGCTGTGTCCGTAGGACACAGCGATCACATAGATTGCCAGATGCGCGCCCCCGGAGGGCGTGCAGGAGGGCGCATTCTGGGAGGACATCATATGACGCCGGCCGCGGTGAAGCCATCATTCAGCTATCTGCGGTCGGCAAGTGGTTAATAAAAAAAAAAATGTCTTATGATGTGAACCCTTTATCAATCATATAATGCAGATCCATGTCAATCATGATGAATGACACCCACAACACACCATAAGAAAAAAAAAAACACTGACCAAAGGACACAATTGGTTCCTGACACTCACTCACAGTGAGTGACATCTCTTGATGCCAGACACTAAAAAGAAACAAAGGGGTGGGATCTACTGAGTGATGTCATTCACCAGATATGGACTTGTCCTTTTTTTTTGTCAAGTGATATCACAGGGAGACATGGTTGGTCAGTGATGTCATGGGGAACCATGACTCAGTTATTAGAATGCCAGCTGCCAGTTTCCCTAACAACCAGCCTGAGGGGAAGTTGCTACATTTAGCAGTGGTAGTAATATTGTTGCAAAATGTACCACTTCCAGCTGTCACCAGAAATTTGACTAACCTGAACATCTTTTTTTTTTAAATCAGAAATAAAGTTTAGTGAACAAAACACAGACATGTTCCAGAGTAGCTATGTCACAGTAACATCCTTCAGCAAGAGTAACAGTCAGCATAAAGGTGCACATTCTTACACGTAATGCAGACATACAGAGTGAAAAACAGATGCCATGACTAGTGCACCCGAGATAGGTTCATCCAGACCCCACTACACCACCATTACCCTTCCATACCAATCCCCTTTACTTACTATACTTACAGAAAACATAACACTAATTTTGGAGTAAAATGGCCAACACGGCCTTTTATTAACAAATCAAGTTTAAACACATCAACCATTCCTTATAACAGAAAACATAAAGAGTTGTCGTTGGTCTTTGAAGGCACCCCCAAAACAATCCGAAATGCACCTGCGGACAACCATATTCCACTAGGCCTCCAGCCGCAACCAACCAGCTCGGAGACAACCATACCATCGCAGTGCAGCACCACCACCTTGGGCACACCATACCAACGATGGGTCCCACACCATTTTTGTACCTCCAAGATAAGAACCGCCTCCAAAGACCAACCACCGCCCAGGAACTGAAATAACCCCCCCCCCCCCAGGAGGAACACAACACTCACCAAACAGGGAGGGCGGGAGGGAAGCTCTCTCTCCCACGTCCAGCTCCAACTGATGCCCCTCCCCAGGACACCCCACTCTAAAGTGCAAAAGACCCCACCTACACTCTCCTCTACCAACCAGATCCCCCAGCTATCCTTTACCAACCCTAATACTATCATTAACCCTTACACGTCTTCCTTCCCACTCTGGGCCTAGTCATGCCTGCCCTGTGCTAATTCTTTTCTTTTCTTCTTTTATCGCTGCGGGCATTTCTTGTCCGGCAAGAGGAGAACAGCATGTCATTTTTTTCTCACAAATATTTATTTTTTATTTTTTAGTAAAGTTCTCTTTAACACAGTAGAGGGGGTGTGATATGCCACATGCCAAGCTCTTAGAGCAGAAAGTAAAAAAGCATCTGCACATTTTTATCTAATATACACTATTTCCCTTTAGGTATAAAAGCATTTCTGCATAAAATTAGCGGACCCTTGACATTTACGCACTGAATAACTGTAAACTAGCTGATGCTTTAATTTCTTAGCACCATAATAAACAACATTTATTTGCAAAGAAAGGATCGGGATTATTAGAAGTTAATATATACAGTATTTCTGCATTTAAAGTAGCTTTCATGCGTTTAGAGAAGATCTTCTGATGCCAGATGTTCAAGCTGGCCCTTGAGCAATCAAGCATCATAATCGATATTCGTACATAAATACTGCTTACTGCAAGTTTTAAATGGGTCAGTTATGACCTTCATGTGTTAAAAGTCTTCTTTATTGCTCTGTCCTTATCCTCTCCAGTTTCTGGGCAGTATTTTTTTATATGAAAAATGATAGAATATGCTGCTTCTTTCTGTTCTATTAGAATACTAAATTAGGGTACATGTTACACAGAGTTGGGTAAGCAAAACTTTTTGTATCAACAGGATACTCTTGATTGTGACTGATATCATTTTATGTTCACATCTGTAGAGAAGAAGTTTTAGAAAAACTGTCAAGGGTAAAGTGTTTATCTGTTTCTCGCACAAGCATGCATTTCATGATTACTTTGAGTCCAAATTTGTTAGACAACTAAAGTGTGCCTGTCAAGTATATATGAAAAAAACAGTCATTATGTAGGCTGATTCAATACTCAGCCCAAAAATCCATTTAGATCTAGCTACATCACATTGATCTGGTCTAGTGTACAACATGGCTGCTGCCACTCCATAAAATGTTAAAGGAAACCAGTACTGAGGGAACAAGAAAGCTGCCTCTGCTAATCAATGCTTATGAAAGTACCAGTTGGAGGGGAAGGAGAGGTCCATAAATGTCAATACACCACCTGACTCCTCTCCATGCTATATACAGTGGGGATCGAAAGTTTGGGCACCCCAGCTAAAAATGTGTATTAATGTGCATAAAGAAGCCAAGGAAAGATGGAAAAATCTCCAAAAGGCATCAAATTACAGATTAGACATTCTTATAATATATCAACAAAAGTTAGATTTTATTTCCATCATTTACACTTTCAAAATAACAGAAAACAAAAAAATGGCGTCTGCAAAAGTTTGGGCACCCTGCAGAATTTATAGCATGCACTGCCCCCTTTGCCAAGCTGAGACCTGCCAGTGTCATGGATTGTTCTCAATCATCGTCTGGGAAGACCAGGTGATGTCAATCTCAAAGGTTTTAAATGCCCAGACTCATCTGACCTTGCCCCAACAATCAGCACCATGGGTTCTTCTAAGCAGTTGTCTAGAAAACTGAAACTGAAAATAGTTGACGCTCACAAAGCTGGAGAAGGCTATAAGAAGATAGCAAAGCGTTTTCAGATGTCAATATCCTCTGTTCGGAATGTAATTAAGAAATGGCAGTCATCAGGAACAGTGGAAGTTAAAGCAACATCTGGAAGACCAAGAAAAATATCAGACAGAACAGCTCGCAGGATTGTGAGAAAAACAATTCAAAACCCACGTTTGACTGCACGATCCCTCCAGAAAGATCTGGCAGACACTGGAGTTGTGGTACACTATTCCACTATAAAGAGATACTTGTACAAATATGGTCTTCATGGAAGAGTCATCAGAAGAAAACCTCTTCTACATCCTCACCACAAAAATCATTGTTTGAACTTTACAAATTACCATACAGACAAGCCTGATGCATTTTGGAAACAAGTTCTGTGGACCGATGAGGTTAAAATTGAACTTTTTGGCCGGAATGAGCAAAGGTACGTTTGGAGAAGAAGGGGCACAGAATTTAATGAAAATATCCTCTGTCCAACTGTTAAGCATGGGGTTGGATCAATCATGCTTTGGGGTTGTGTTGCAGCCAGTGGCACAGGGAACATCTCACGAGTAGAAGGAAAAATGGATTCAATAAAATTTCAGCAAATTTTGGATGGTAACTTGATGCCATCTGTGAAAAAGCTGAAGTTAAAGAGAGGATGGCTTCTACAAATGGATAATGATCCTAAACACACCTCGAAATCCACGAGGGATTACATCAAGAGGCGTAAACTGAAGGTTTTGCCATGGCCTTCACAATCTCCTGACCTCAACATAATTGAAAATCTATGGATAGACCTTAAAAGAGCAGTGCGTGACAGACAGCCCAGAAATCTCAAAGAACTGGAAGACTTTTGTAAGGAAGAATGGGCAAAGATACCTCAAACAAGAAAGACTCTTGGCTGGCTACAAAAAGCGTTTACAAGCTGTGATACTTGCCAAAGGGGGCAGTACAAGATATTAACTCTGCAGGGTGCCCAAACTTTTGCAGACGCCATTTTTTTGTTTTCTGTTATTTTGAAAGTGTAAATGATGGAAATAAAATCTAACTTTTGTTGACATAGTATAAGAATGTCTAATCTGTAATTTGATGCCTTTTGGAGATTTTTCCATCTTTCCTTGGCTTCTTTATGCACATTAATACACATTTTTAGCTGGGGTGCCCAAACTTTCGATCCCCACTGTATGTCTTCTATGTTACTGTTTAAATGCCACAGGACATGATAGCCCACCCAAATTGGAGTATTTGTTTTGTCGTTGACTGGTATATTGTTCGCCCTCTTGTTCCCCCTACCCTCTTCCTTTTTTTATGGTTTTCTTTTCCCCTTCCTGTTCTCTCAGGTTCTTCTCTATATAGTATTTTAAAAATTGATACTGTGTACTGTGTTTGAAAATTGATACGTTCTATCTGTTATCCTGTTGACATTTTGCTGGAACCTGCATAAATGAGAACTTGGCTGTCCTTTTCATTTTGTTGTTCCCCCATCTGTAACTATTCCTGTTAAAAACATAAAGAACATTTAAATATAAATGCCACAGGAAGCACATCCATGCAGCAGTCAGCTTTTCAACAGTTCGTAAACGCCCAGTCTCTTAGATCTTGCTGTATAGCCAGTAGGACGTGGACACTGCAGGACTGGGGGATAACCTGTGTGTATATTATACAAGCAGACTGTCAATGGAAAGTGTCAGGTGCTGGAATGAACCCTTTAGCATCCAGCACTTGAGCAGTGCCTGGATCTGCAATACCCAAGTATTTTTTTTTTACTTTATGCAGAAAATAGTCTATCTGTTGATGGGGGCCAACATTGCAAGCTACAAGAGGAAGTTTAGCAATAAGTCCCAGAGGCCAATCGTAGAGACAAAGTGGTAAGGTGTTCATAAAACCTTACTGCTAACTTGGGTTCTGCTGCTATAAGTTCTGTCTGCCCCTGGCTACTTCCAACACAAGGGGTGCTCAACCCATGGCCCTCAGAGCCCTCTGATGTAGCCCTCAACCTGAAACTGAATGCAGGACTTTTGGTATGCTTTCAGAAAGTGCACCACACTCACAAGATATAATAGAAATATATGGCAAAGCGCAACTAACCCGCAGGAAAGTCGCAGGTGCACTGTGCTGCACTCACGGTGCAAATAAACCGCAGTGAATCAGTGTGAAAGCAGCCTTATACGGAGTTCAGGACAGTAAGGGCTCCTTTACATTTGTGGTTTGGTGGGCAGTAAAACCCCATAGTTGAGATGTGTTTTTTACCACACACCCCCAACCACTGGTGTAGGATCAGGGGTTGCAATAGCGACCCCACCCCTTCTTCAAGGGGCCATGCAGCCTTCCCTGTTACATTCTGTTTTACATTTGGACAAGAGGGGCTGCATATACAGGAACTGATCCTCTCCATTTACCTTCCGCAACTGCTGAAAGCCAGCTTCTCCTCCTCTCCTTCCCATCATCCCAACCATTTCATTTCTTTGTGGGCCTTGACCAGTTACCAAATCACTTAGGGGCCTTTGCTCTTCAAAAGGTTGATCAATCCTGTACTACACATTTCTATTGGCCATTTTGGCAGCTCGCCTTAGTGATGGGCCAAAAGGAACGTGTTGTGGACAGGCGGCAGCAACAAGCTCTGACAAGACCCAGAAGTGTGGGAGCTTTGCATGTCAGAATAGCCCAAGATGCAGCCATAGAGGCAACATTTTAAAGGCCAGTGCATGTATTTACGGTAACGATGGGTTCCTGAACATTATACCTGTAGCAGTTTTTTGCTGACAAGAGTCTCTTTCACAACATGCAGCCATCAGTTTTCGGCAAAGGAGTACAGATTTATAAGAACGGATATGCTTCAGCAGCCAATATTGCGGCCAAGTGCCTCTTGAAATTTCAGTTTGCAAGGTAAAACATTTTACACAGCCCTTTCCTACTCTTCTCAGCACTTGGCTTCCCCCTCCCTTTCTTTATGTCAAAGGCACAGGAGCTATCAGCTGCTGGCAGACCAGAAAGCATGAATGGTATAACTTGCTTGCAGCCCCATGTGATTTATGTCTCATTATGTATCATCACCCTGAGATGTCTCTTGTGGTTTCACCCTTTTTTCAGGGAATTACTTTAAAAGCCCAAAGGGGTTCAAACATTTTAAAAAAACATCATTCACATGACAGGAAAATTACTACTGATATAACCAGTAAACAAACAGGTTTCCAATTCCTTTTATAGTAGATGACACTGAAAGCTGAATAAAACATTTTTAATAGTTATGTCACATACTATGTACATGTACATGTATTTCATCAGTATCTTTTTCAGCTATTGTATTTTATTAAATACATGAATATTGATGAATGAATAGGTTTTAGTCTATTTATACAAAATGTGAAAACAGTAAGCAGTTGCCATTTTTGTGAACCAATCGTCAAGCACCAGCATTGTCAATTATTATAGACATGTATAAGTTATAAGTCAAATCTATAAAACGGTGAAGGTGATTTGGAGTCCGTTGTGCAGAGGAACCAGCAAATACTCATTAAACAATAATGTACTGCTCTTAAAAACTGGTGACTCTAACCCTACCTAAGTGAGGAACAGGGAAAAGAAAAAAGAGGATTTCAGGAGTGGCACTGTAGCATATTGAATAGTGTACACCTGAAAGTGTTGAATTAGTGGCAACACAAGTTTGATTAACCACTTGCCTACCGGGCACTTTTACCCCTTTTGTGCCCAGGCCAATTTTCAGCTTTCAGTGCTATCGCACTTTGAATAACAATTGTGCAGTCATGCAACACTGTACCCATATGACATTTTTATCATTTTTTTTCCAACAAATAGAGCTTTCTTTTGGTGGTATTTATTTGCCACTGGATGTTTTATTTTAAATAGCAAAAAATTATTATAAAATTTTGCAAACAGGTAATTTTTCTCCTTCACTGATGTGCGTATATGATGCTGCACTGATAAGCAGCACTGATGGGCACTGATAGGCAGCACTGATGGGCACTGATTATGTGGCATGGATAGGCAGCACTGATAGGCATTGATAGGCCACACTGATGAGGTGGCACTGATGAGACAGCACTGGTGGGCATTGATGAGAAGGCACTGATGATGCTGCACTGATATGCAGCAATGATGATCACTGATAGGTGGCACTGATGGACACTGATAGGCAGCACTGATGGGTGACACTGACAGACAGCGCTGACTGGCAGCACTGTCTGACAACACTCACTGGTGGCACTGCTGGGTTGCAATGATGGGCAAATTGCTTGTACAGCACTGATGGGTGGCACTGCTGAGAGGCACGGATGAGTACTGATGGGTGGCACTGCTGGGCACTACTGGGTGGCACTGGTGGGTGTCACTGCTTGGCAGTGCCGATCTGCTCTGTGACAGTTGCCAATTATCGTAAGTGCTGTGGCAGGGTGAGGAAAGTGCTGCCTATAACCGGCAACTGTATTTACTCCATGATCAGCTGTGTCATTGGACACAGCGGATCACATGGTAAAAGGCAGCCAGAGATCACTGGGAGCACGCAGAGGGCGCATTCTGAGAGGACGTCATATGACGACCTCCCACAACTATGTTGTAGCTGTCATTCAGCTATAGTGCAGTTAGCAAGTGGTTAATGAGACCCCTTATATCACACCTCTGCTATCTTGTCACCATTTTGTTAGTCACATTTTATAAGCTCACAAAAAAGCATTCCTGTATTCTTCACTTGACCAAGTCTAGGAAACCTTGTAGAATCACCCTTTCTTAACCTCTGCAGGAATAATGTGCGTAGGGCTGTCTTAAGGTGTGTGGGAGCCTCTTCCAGTAATAAATTAATAATATAGTAGAGTCCTGAACTACACTTTCCTGTCACTTTATAGCAGACCTGTCCTTTACCCATGTAGGGCAAAGCAACAGATTTACCTTAATTACCCCCTCTTTAGCGCCATAGACTTACCTTTTTCCATGACATTTTGTATGTACGGTCCATGTGCCCTAGTGCTTCATGAGAATTTGCTCACGCAGGACAAAGTGATTCTAAAGGCTCAAAGTTTTTTACCTTCATAAATTCTATGCAAGAAGGTAAAACACCTTCTGTGTGCAGCAGCCTTCTCCCCCAACCCCACGTAATACTTATCCAGTGATGGCTCCAGCTATTGGCTCCCACTGCTGTCAATCACAGCCAGTGAGCCAAATAGGAGAAAAGGGGGCGTGGCCTAGACACAGCTCTGGGTGTGAATGGACACACAGAGCAGTGGCTTAGGAGTAAGCCTGCTTGGGTGCCCCCATAGCAAGCTGGCAAGCAGGGGCGGACTGACCATTTGGGAACTTGGGCACTGCCCGAGGGCCTGGGATCAGTAGGGGGCCCCATGAGATGCCCCTGGTACCTTTCATAGGCTTGTTTGAGTGTGGGCCAGGACACAGGGACCCCATGATCCCCTATTGCCCGGGGGCCCCATGAGTTGTTAGTCCACCCCTGCTGGCAAGCTACTTGCTCTGGGGGCACTTGGCAGGAGGGAGGGGTCAGAAGCACCAGCAGGGGAACCTGAGAAGAGGAGGATCAGGGCTTCTCTGTGAAAAATCATTGTGCAGAGCAGGTTATTTTAAAATAAAAAATAATAATTTAATATCACTTTAACCTTCCCTACCCAGCAGTATATACAGTGGGGCAAAAAAGTATTTAGTCAGCCACCAATTGTGCAAGTTCTCCCACTTAAAAAGATGAGAGAGGCCTGTAATTGGCATCATAGGTAGACCTCAACTATGAGAGACAAAATGAGAAAAAAAATCCAGACAATCACATTGGCTGATTTGGAAAGAAGTTATTTGCAAATTATGGTTAAAAAATAAGTATTTGGTCAATATCAAAAGTTCATCTCAATACTTTGTTAGATATCCTTTGATGGCAATGACAGAGATCAAACGTTTCCTGTTGCCCAGCAATAGCCCCAAAACATCACTGCTCTAGAGGAGATCTGCATGGAGGAATGGGCCAACATACCAGCAACAGTGTGTGCCAACCTTGTGAAGGCTTACAGGAAACGTTTGACCTCTATCATTGCAAACAAAGGATATATAACAAAGTATTGAGATGAACTTTTGATATTGACCAAATACTTATTTTCCACCATAATTTGCAAATAAATTCTTTCCAAATCAGCCAATGTGATTGTCTGGATTTGTTTTCTCATTTTGTCTCTCATAGTTGAGGTCTACCTATGATGCCAATTACCGGCCTCTCTCATCTTTTTAAGTGGGAGAACTTGCACAATTGGTGGCTGATTTAATACTTTTTTGCCCCACTGTAGTTACCCTCTTTGTTCAGTTGACAGAAGCATGAGAACCCACCCTTTGTATGGTTTGAGTCAAGCCATAGGCTATATGGTAATGTTGGTGCTTGATGCGCTAGATGGCACTGTTGCATAGTCTAGCCATGTTACATGCATTAAGTGAAGCACAGAGTATTTTATTCAGTTCAAGGAGCTGAACATTATAGGAGTGAAGGAAAAGCAATTACTTGGTGTTGGGAAGGGGTGGTTGGATAAGCCCAGACCTGTTGTTTTGCTCTGTATGGACAGTGCACCCGTAGTATTAGGTCGCATGGACTGAAGATACAAAATGTAGTGCAGTTCTGTGCAAAGCAGATCAAGTCTATAGAGAGCATACATGCAAACTGTAAAACTTTTCCCAAAAAGAAAACCAAAATTACAGTTGCAATCCCTTTCTTTGAAAGTTGCTGCAACGGGATACATATTCAAAATTCATAATAGTTGTCAGATAGACGCAAAAACATTAGAGAAAATCAGATATTCATTTTATCCGCGCCAATGCACAGCTGCTGTACATTTGAATGCTGGTGCGTACACACCATAGTAAACATGCACTTTAAATTCACTCTATGTACTGTGAGGTGCGTGCTCATATTGTGAGCATTGTGGGTGCATAGTAAATGCTGTAAATAAAAAGAATGGGTATCCTTAGTGTACATGTATAATGTTTGGTAAATCAGGCCCCGTGTTTTTAATGGTTGCAGTGCGTTCTGAGTTTTGCTAACTCTTCCTTAGATGGTGCTTCACGTTAACACCATTGTCAGAATGGTTGATGTGATATGATCACTTGCCCTCCAGAGGATTTACCCCTCTTCCGGGCCAGGCCATTTTTTGCGATACGGCGCTGTGTTACTTTAACTGACAATTGCATGGTCATGCAACATTGTACATAAATGAAATTTTTGTCCTTTTTCCCCCGACAAATAGAGTTTTCTTTTGGTGGTATTTGATCACATCTGCGTTTTTTATTTTTTGCGCTATAAATAAAAAAAGACAGACAATTAAAAAAAAAAAAACAATATTTTTTACTTTTTCTATAAAACATATCCAATAAAAAAATTTTAAATTTTTAAAATCAAATTTCTTCATAAATTTAGGCCAAAATGTATATAGATACTGTTTTTTATTTCTAATACTAGTAATGGTGGCAGCAGCGACTTATACTGGGACTGCAGGACTGTGGCAGACATTCTGACACTGGGTGGGACTGACTAACTGCTACTGACATACCCAGCGACACTAATACAGTGATCAGTGCTAATAAAAAGCACTGACATTGTACTAATGACACTGGGCAGGAAGGGGTTAACATCTAGGGCAATCAAAGGGTTAATTGTGTGCCGTGTGTGTGTTTTACTATGTATACTGTGCGCTTTTTTACAAAGGAGACATACTGCTTTGTATTTCTCTGCTGTGCAGAGAAATACAAAGCAGCATGTCCTTGCTAGCAAGAGAGAGACCTGTGCTGTTTACACAGAGGTGTCTCCCCTGTCAGCTGAACTCGGTGATTGCGGGGAATCTCCAGTGATTGACATCCCAAGCCTTCAATGGTGACGCAGGTAGGGTGGCATGCCTGGCCCCCTACCTGGGAATGCAAATCACGTATATATACATGATTTTGTGCAGCCCTGCTGCCCTGTAGCAGTAGTTCTACTATAGGACGGCAGGCAAGCATTTAACAGATCTTAACGCCATGACACATATGATAAACAAATCAAGAATTAGATATCCAAGGTCCATGATTAGTGATTCAGTCACTGCAATGATATAAGAGGAAAATACTGTAGTAGCAACTATGCAGATGACTAGACAATGCCAAAATTCCTTTATTTAACATGAATGATTAACACTACCCCTTTGTCTCTAGTTGCAAAAGCTTCAGATCTAGAAGACATTTGCCCTGTAATTTACACTATGAGGATTATCTAGCAAAAACAAGGATAAATAAATTGTAATTCTGCCCTCCCCCCACAATCAATCGAAAGTCTTCATTTACCAGTATGGACTCTAAAAGATAGTTAATATGCACTATTGTTCTGCTTTGCTGCACAAATATGATGAGATGACGAGATGATATCTACCTATAGAAATCTGCAGTACATTCAAAGCGATATGAGTTTACTACTGCTAACATTTCCTACTAAATGTTGCCTGTCACGCTGATTCAATAGCATTGGTGATATATTAATCATTAATATAGGATATGTATGTAGAGTTCAAGAGTTCTGACTCTGCTTGCTGCATACTTCCTCTTGCTCAGTGTCAGAGACAGCCAAGCAGCTTGCATTTCTTTTCATTTTTTTTCCAAAATAGACTTGCTGTCATTTAGTTATTTTGGGATTTATATAATAAGGTACAAAGCAACGTTCTGTAATCAGCAGCAGCCAATCAAAACATGTCTTGCACCAATCACACGTTGATCTTGCAGTGCTTTACTGAATAAGCCCAATGATGCAATTCAATGGTATAGTAGCTCTCAAAATAAAATTTGCACTAAGAGGTGCTTGAGGAAAAGATTTCCTCATCATCAATCATCTAATCAAATACACATTTAGTTGCCAGCAGTAAAGCACCCACTGATGTGCTATAGGCTGAAATTTTGAGTGCATTCAGTGCTCTGTCTCAATTGCCACCTATACACTTTACAGTGTACGACTCTTCTTGCTCTTTTTCAACACTTAAAAAATCATCCTTATTCTTAAATTACACCTTTTTTGATAGAAATATGGAAACTGTCATTGCTGACCTTCTTAAAAGTGATTTTACTCTATCCATCTGACTTCAGTATTTATTTTTTTTGTATAATCTGTTTTTATTAAAGAATCTCAGATTTTCAAAACAGGATATAAAGGAGCAGTAAGAATAAGAAAACATAGAAGGCAGTATTAGAAAAAGGTCCAACAGTAGACCCAGTGTACAATAATGTAATACATGCATAAGTCCAGCACATGGTACATGGTACATAACAGATAACATGCCACATACCCCCTGCCCGCCGTCTGGGCAGTGAGAAGCAGAACAAAACTTATTGCCTAGGGATCTGACCACCAGGCAGGAGCTATGTCTCTGCACGTGGCTAGCCAATCCCAAGGCGAAAGGTTGACTTTAGCATTTTAACCCCCCTGGCGGTATTCCCGAGTGTAGCTCGGGGTAAAGTTTCAGTACCACAAGCGGTAACCCCGAGCTACACTCGGGAATACCATGCGGCGCTGCTCCGGGATCCCTCAATCACTTACCTTGTCCTGCGCTCCCGCGATGTCCCTCCTGTAGTGTCCCCGGCAATGTCCTCCGGCAGATGCCGGCATCTATCATCTGGGTTCCGTCCCCTGCGAGCATTGGGACGTACAGGGGACAGAATAGCGGGAAATTTGAAAATGACAAAAAGTGACATTCACTAAATACACTAAAATCGCATAGTAAAACATTACTGTATCAAACCATTTCACATACATTTTGTCCCTAGTGCTTTGTCCTGTGCCCTGCCTGCATTTTTACTGTTCTTTCTGCCTGGAAACTGAGAAATGTCCATGGTGTCCAAAAAGCGTCTCTTTAGGTCAAAAGCGGTTTTAGACCAGCTAGAGAACAGTGATAGTAAATTAGAACCACTTGCAGAATTGAGTGATAATGATTCATGGGGGGATTCGTCATCAGACACTGAAACTGATTTTCTGACTTTACTCAGTGATGTGCAAATTTGGCGCTCTATTTCAAATTTCAGTGTTTTTGGTTTGATTATATTGTTGAATTAAATTTATTGTTATATTATTATTTTTTATGATTATTTATTAAATTATAATTTATGATTTTGTGTTTCAAATTGTAACATACCCGGGATGTTTAATAGACTCTTGTTTGGACAGATTTCTGTGAGTTATTCCTAAAAATTAAAGGCCTACAATAAAAAAAATACATATTTCCATGCAAAAAAATGTACCGCTTTGAGCACAGAAATATGGACATAATCAGACCACTAGGGAGGTTAAGTCACATACCTCTAAAATGTATGCAGATCCAGTAAGTGAAAGTAAGTGAGTGAAATGTCAGTAGCTTGTGTCTGCATACTTTTTTTTAGATCAGCAACTACAACTATTGAAGCCAGAAGGTCAGCATGACCAAGCAACTAGCATTTTACAAAAAGCAGAATGAGAAGTGCGCAATGGTTAATACACCACATCTTATGTAAATTGTAATACATTTACTGTACATTTTCATTTACTACATGCCACTGTGTACTGAGCCTCTCAGGAACATTGAGCTGAAGCAGCATACTCATATAAGAAGGATGTAACCATTCCCTGGCCTATTTACAGCTCTCCAGTTCTTGGGCAGCAACTGATTACATCATTTTTAAATGGGTATACAACTTTCACTCAATGTTCCAGAGTTGCTCAGTACACAGTGACATGTAGTAATTGCAAATGTACCATCTTTGTGTGCTTTGAATCATGAGATTCCCTAGTCGTAGTAAACTTTCAACTTTGTTTGAAAGAAAAAAAGGGTGCTGTTGCGCTTAGGAAAACAATTAATTAACATATATGTGAAAGAATTAACTATATCTAAAATACCTATATAGCAGCAGTCCTAAATGTGAATTTCTAAACACAAAATCTTATATATTTCAAAAATGGACAAAATGTTTTGTACTTCCTGAAGACAATCTACTGGTCGATACTAGTCGAGGTCTTATGACGCAACTTCCGCTGACGTCACTTCTGGTATTTGGAACGCACGCTGGAACAAGGCTGCCATCTTAATTCCCATTCATAATACACAAAGCTGAAGACACCTATTGCCAGGAAAGGCACTTTTTTGTGAGTGGCATTTCTATTGTTTGACCCAATATTAAAGTTTTATACAGATTTACACTATGTGATGTCTGGTTTTGTTTTGATTTATGCTGAAAATATTAAATACTGCCTGTGGAGGAGAGGAGTTGCCTAACATTGATGCAGATCTAGTGGAAGTTATTGGTTATTATCAGCAACCACGGTTATAAAGGCAAAGGAATATTGGCCATCAGGGCCGGATTACAAACTGGGATAGTCCCAAAAAGCGAGTGTGACTTACCTAGAGATAGGTGGTCATGAAATGACTGAGTTTACATCTATGTGGGGCACCAGTGTGAACACAGTGAAGCACTTGTCATTTCAGTATGGAGTATCACCATTAAAGATATAGCACCGTTGCACCAATTATTCACGTTGGGACTGAATATTAATATTTTATTTGTATTTTGCTCAGTGTTATCACTTTAAAGATTGCACGGTTTAGTTTGTCAATTTGTGACCTTAGCCCGGTCCATTTTTGAAATATATAAAACTTTCAACTTGTCTGATTATTAGGGTTACCATAGAAGACCATGTCCTGGCTGGAAGGAGGGGTATAAAAATGTTGGTTCTGACACACCTAGGGTGCAGGCATATGCAGGCACTGTGGTATGCCTGTTCACACAAACAATGAGATTTGTGGACACAGCCTGGGTCCACATGTGACACCACAAGGAGAGAAAGAATGTAGCAGTGGGTTATTGAAATTGTGATCCAGATCAGATAAAAAAGAATGTCTAGACTGTGCAGATTTGGCAAGAATTATTTTAGGATGTAATCCTTAATAATGGACCTTCTTAGAGATGGGGATTTGAAAAAAACCTGGTGAAGCAGTAGCTCATTCAAATTCATACTAATGCTTGGTGATATTGAGAAATTTTAATCTATGGCCATTATTGTGTTTTATATGATCTAGTCATTTTCTAACCTGTAGTATGAAAACAAGAAAGGGGACACTAAAAATCATATTATAGAGCTCAAATATACATGAGCTGTAAATGTGCATTACGTATTGCTACAACAAGCTTCTACCAAGTTTAGATTTTGGAGGCAATGTTTGTGAGATGTTAGAGCCTTACAAGGCATTCGGTGAAAGTGGGGTTAGGTCGTTTGTTGTTTGTTTTTCTTTTTTTTTTTATTATATCTCAGGTCCACTAAGGTAAGTCTGCTAAATTATAGCTGTCAGTAGCTACTTTTCAACTCCATTTTTGTCCTCCTAGTGTCACCTGAAGCCCAACTGAATCAGTATTTGCTTATAAATAAATACTCCCCATTGCCCAAACTACAATCACTCCCAATACGTTGGTCAGACCCTGGGGCAAGCACTGTCACTTGTGCTTTTAGTGGGTTAGGTAGCACATAAGTTCACTTTAAGAAGATTTGCTTTTAGTATTTCTGCCCATTCATGAGTTTCCTGTAAAATAGCATATTGCACTAATTTCCAGCATGAAAATATTTGTTTTGCTCATATGAATATAAGCACAACAGTACAGTTGTATAGTAAAATATTAAACTGCAAATTCTGTTGGGGATATGAATGCAGGAGGTGCAGTGTAAAAGGCAATTAAACAGATAACTATCTGTCTGGCATGCTAAATGTTATAGCCGCCAGTAATGATAAGAAATATTGACATTTGCACATGGCTGAGATGGAGCTGCTCCACATAGGCGATCTGTATTAATGTTAAGTGTGTATTTTTAAATTAAATGTACTGTATAGTTAATTTTATTTTTTTCTCTTTATGATAGCGCTGTTATATTATACAATCTCTCTTGCAAGAGAATACTGTTTTAACAAGTCTATTTGTCCCTCATAAATCTCATCACTTGATATAACGGTACCTACAGTAATATCCTGCATAGCTCCGCCATTTAACTGCAGGGATTTAAACTCAATGCCAAAACTATTCTTTATATTGTACTCAAGGATTTCAAGTGCAAGGAAATCACAAGAGACAATGTTTTCCTCTCTTTGTAATACTACAAGTTTTTTTGTTCTGATAACCAGTTTGAAAATGGCTTGTGCTTAGCAATTACAGTACCTTGATAATGTTTAGATTTAAGGAACACTGTAACACCCACACTATTTACACACTAAGCATAAGAAAAAAAATTCAACATTAAAAAAAATGCTGTTTAGAAATCAGGTAAATGTGAATTTTTGTATCTTCATCTTAATTCTCTATCAAAAACCAAAACTTAACTGTAGCATTTTTTTTAACTTTTTGTACATAAAGGGGGGACAAGTTTAAATTTCTGTGTAAAAGTGGAAATTGAGGGAACATTCTAATTGGGATTCCAATGTAAATAAAAACCCAACCAAGGATTTAACCCTTCACTAACCAATATAAAATGTTGCTGCGCTTTAACTTGGCTTTAGATAGTAGGCTGAGCACAAAACAATACACATATTAAAGATCCTAAATTTGTACCAAACACTCCTCTTCCAACATGCATTGCTGTTTACAGTTCATGGTCTGTAAAATTTCACACTAAAGGCAATGGAGCCAAACAATATGGCCTAGTTTACTATGTTCATGCTTCCTTTATTGGTCAATATTCCATTGGAAATTATACAAAAATCTCTTCCTTTTTGTCTAATAAAAGAACCTAAGAAATATAAGCATTCTTGTACAACTGATTTGGGGCCATGTGTTTGCACATTTAGTAAAGGTTTGGCAGTCATTGTAATGGCCCAATATGCCCAGTTCTGTGCCTGCAAATTATCGCCTCCTTGGACCTGCTGAAAGTAGAATTTGCAATGTAATCACTATGAAAGTAATAACAATATTTAAAAGTACTTTTTGCAACATTACAATGTGCTTTTTTTAATTGCTTTAATTTATTATCAATTAATTATGCCTTTCTTGCCTCTTTGCTGACTGCTGAATATTAACAGAGTCTAGCCTCTCTGCATGTTCTTTCTGCTTTTGCTTAATGGAATAAGTGTGAATGGCAGCCCCGTAGATTTCTGTAACCACGACCAATTCCATTAAAAAAAATTAGCAGGGACTGTAAAAAGAAAGTACACAAAACAGAAAAAATGAGAACACATGACACTGTGCTCTAGGTGTAATTTTAGGAGGGCTGTATTTGGGAAAGGACGGCATTGAGGTAAGTATAATATACAGCAGAGTCGGGACAAGGGGTGGGCATGAGGGGCAGCTGCCCTGGACACAGCGGAGCAAGGGGCAGAGAATGGACACAGGCAGTAAACCCAATCTATGTCATGCATTAACAAAGGGGGGCAGCACAGTTCCACATCTGGAACTGGAAATCTCAGCTAACTAGACTTAGAATCAAGTGTAATTACCTTGTAATGATCTTATTCCAAACAGAAAAAAACAGCACATCTGCAAATTCTGTTTGCTTTGTATCCAAAAAGCTTTATTGAAACTCAAACAGATCCACATAACCAAACTGAAGCACAATGTTCTCTGCCAGATCATGCAACCATGCTCCCTAAAGACTACAAAACTGCCTGGAGCTGTAAAACATGGTGATCGCACTGTAATTTTGCATGTTATCCAGGCCACGCTACTTTTGACCCCACCCACTACACAACACTTCCACATAGATGACAACCCTAGTTGTATGGCCCCAATGTCCTGGCTCCCTTTCGAGTATAATATACATCTGCAGTATGTGGCAAAAAAATATTTACTCTATAATTTACTTGCTATATTGGAGATCTATCAGAGATGTATAGAAGGAAAAGGTAAAGGGTAAGTGAGTATGTAGACAATTGTCTTAGCCTGGGTTCACATATATGCTGTGCGGTATATCGCATGTGACACCTCATTCCTGTGCAAATTACATGCGATTTGTGTGCGGTGCGACTGGAGCCATACATTTTGTATGGCTCTATTTGCACTGCACCCACACCAAAAAGGTGCAGAACCCTTTTTTGGGTCCGCACTAGAATTGGATCGCATGGGCATTCACACCTATGCGATCCGATTCTGCACATCGCACTGCGTTTTGCAGACCGCTTTCGGGTGTTGTTAACTTAACATACACACCCGCAGTGGTTCGCATGAACAAGCTGCGATTCTGATGCGGTGCGGAATTCGCACAAAAAACGCTGCAAATTCCGTACCGCATCAGTGCGAACCAGGGCTCAAAGTATGCTTTTACCTACACGTTAACCTTTCATGAGCACTACATCACTTCCACAGTATTGTACTACATTGCTCCTCTTTTTTCTAATTCTGCTGCCTTCTCAGATTGCGTCTTTTTTCCTGCATACTACGTCTGTTGATGATGTACAAGCATATGCCATAGAGGAAAGTAATAGAGAGAAAGTGGTCGCATGTGTCTAATAGCAACCACTACTACGGTATATACTGTACAGTAGCTCGCTCTTACCCTGCTTTATTATAAGAGAATCAAAATGATGTAATGACACCTGACCAGGGAATTAGCTCTAAATTCTGCTGGAATTCTTACATCTTTGCATCATTTTAAGGATTTTTGAGGTGATATCAATGGCGTCGGTTTGAAATCAGTTTGGGAAGCTTCTGAGGCCATTCAAATGTTGTTGACATTCACATCTGATCTGCAGTTGATCTCCTTCTGACTTGCAATGGTCCTGCTTACATCAAGTGAGTTTTGCATTTCCATAGACTTCTATCAGATCTCACACCCCATCCGGCTCAAACAAAATCCACACAACCTGACACAGGCCCTAAAGATGCCAAGGGTTAAAGCAGCAGGTTGCTTGTGCAACACTAAAGAGCAAATAGCACCTGCAACATGCAAAATAAAGAGTTTGATTTTTAAAGGAGGAACAACGCTGATTTATAAATTAAATTGATCATTTTCAAACATCTTTGTTTTGCAATTGCAGATACTCATTAATTTGTTAGCAAATTTGGACACAAATATATTTATATTTATAGGAATAAAAAAGGACATTTTGGAAAAAAAAAACATAACACAGCTCCAGATATTTACTACAAAAAATACTGAACAAAGACTTCTGACTACAGTACTACATGACTACAAAGTTTACATAATGTAATGGAGTGGAAAAGCCCAAAGCCAAAGTTTGCCTTTGATTTAGGAAAGCTGTTTTCCCTTTCACTGTTACATTATTATACACATAGGAGAAAAGAAACTGTCTTATGATTTACACACATCTGCCACACTGCATAGCCAGGCAGGTGATATACATGTATTTTCTGACTCAGTAATGCAGCTTCCTATGTCACCTCTATTCCTCTTGCTTGTTCTTTGCCAGCAAAATGTTAATTTCACTTTGGGCTGAAAGAAAAAATGTATTTCTTTGGAACAGAACTCATGTTTTACTTTTAGAAAAGCTTTGCAAAAAGAAGGACTAATCAAATAATACAGAACATGAGATTATTTATCATCCAAATTACAGTATTAATGCAAAACAGTAGATACAAATATAAAAAAAAAAAAAAAGAGTGTGCATGGGAGACAGCATGAGACTGAGGAACTGTAAGAAAAATAATGTTTGTAACTGTGGCCTGAAATGGAATAAAACATTCCCATAAAATTCGAAAAAATAGCAATCCACATGTTTAAACTGAAACTCATTCAAAGTTGAAAATCATATCTGTAAACAGGATTAAATGCCAAACCATTTGTGATCCTGATCAGCCAGTCTTGTGATTGAAACATTTTTACAGATTGCACAGCGAGACAGGTTCAACAATTTCACTGCCTAGTTCAGCTATGTGGCTTCCTATGCTGCCTCTCTGCCTCTAGCATGAGCAATGGAAAATTAATCAGCATCAATATCTCTGTCCTTTTAATTGGAAGCTGACCCTCAAAGTAATCAATATGAATCATAAGGCCCCATTTGCACTTGAGCTGAGCGTTTACCATTTGTACAGGCATTTCTGAGCATGTTAACACAGGGTTTCAGGCTTGCACTTTTTTTATAATTATTTTAGGCTAATTGGAAGCCACTTAACCAGTTCCCGCCCTGTCTATTGTCAAATGATGGCCAGGCAGGACACTCGTCATTCTGGATGGATGGTATATAATGCCCTACCTGGAAGGAGCCTCATGCTTGCCCCACAGGACGCACTTCGACATGATCTGTCACCCACTGTGTTCACCGGACACAGCGGGTGACAGATCAGTGTACTGGCTGTACCATGTGATTGCTGTAACCAATTGTACAAACAATGACAATTGTACACAGTGCATGGTGTTCATTCATGCCTGGTCACAGTGATCACATAGTACAGAGAGGGCTAATCACAGCCCATCTGTACCATGTGATTAGCTGTGGCCAATCACAGCTAACAACAATAGTAAATACAGAATGGATCAATTTCATTCAGTAAAAATTATTGTTTATAACAGTGAAACTCACTGGTATAAGCAATCATATTGTGTAAAAAATCCCAATCACTTCCCCAGAGTAGTATAGTGTTATTATGGCAACACTGTATTGCTCTGGTCACAGTGTGTTAAAAATAAAATCTTTAAAAAAAAATTAAAAATGTGCTAAAAAAGAAAGAAAATTGAAAAATAAATTATTAAAAAAAAATTGCGACAAAAACCTAAAACTTCAAAAAACTTGCCATGCCTCTTACTAAATACTTTAGACTATCTACTTTCCATAAAGGGGTCATTTAGGAGATATTTATACTGTCCTGGTGTTTTTGGGCATCTACAGATGAGATTGGCCATTAGTAAATTAGGAGTGATCAATTTTCAGATATATATCCATTACTTTCCTACAGACTAAATAATACACACTGATTTGGGGCATTTTCACCAAAGAAATGTAGCAGAATACATTTTGGCCTAAATGTATGAAGAAAGATTATTTATTTGAAAAATTGTATATCAGAAACTAAGAAAAATGCATTTTTTCTTTATTTAGCAAAAAATAAAAAACTCAGTGGTGATTAAATGCCACCATAAGAAATCTCGATTTGTGTGAAAAAAATTAGAAAAATGTAATATGGGTACAGTGCTCTATGACCACTCAATTGTCATTCAAAGTGTGACAGCGTTGAATGCTGAAAATTGGCCTGGGCAGGAAGAGGGTGAAAGTATCCAGTATTGGAGTGATTAAAAGTCAAGAAAATGCAAAAAATGTGCATTAGGTGTTTTTAACCTCCCTGGCGGTATTTCCGAGTGTAGCTCGGGGTAAAGTTTCAGCACCACAAGCGGTAACCCCGAGCTACACTCGGGAATACCATGCGGCACTGCTCCAGGATCTGTTCTTCTCTTACCTTGTCCTGCGTTCCCGCGATATCCCTCCTGCAGTGTCCCCTGTAATATCCTCCGGCGGATGCCTGCATCTGTCTTCTGGGTTCTGTCCCCTGCGACGTCGGGACGTACAGAGACGGAACGGCGGGAAATTTGAAAATGACAAAAAGTGACATTCACTAAATTCACATACCGTATATACTCGAGTATACGCCGACCCGAATATAAGCCGAGGTACCTAATTTTACCACAAAAAACTGGGAAAAACTATTGACTCGAGTATAAGCCGAGGGTGGGAAATGAGGCACCTACTAGTCAATGTAAAAAATTGGTGTCAGTGGGAGGAATAGTGCCCCATCATTGGTGTCAGTGGGAGGAATAGTGTCCCATCATTGGTATTAGTGGGAGGAATAGTGTCCCATCATTGGTATCAGTGGGAGGAATAGTGTCCCATCATTGGTATCAGTGGGAGGAATAGTGCCCCATCATTGGTGTCAGTGGGAGGAATAGTGCCCCATCATTGGTATCACTGGGAGGAATAGTGCCCCATCGTTGGTGTCAGTGGGAGGAATAGTGCCCCATCATTGGTATCAGTGGGAGGAATAGTGCCCCATCATTGGTATCAGTGGGAGGAATAGTGCCCCATCATTGGTATCAGTGGGAGGAATAGTGCCCCATCGTTGGTGTCAGTGGGAGGAATAGTGCCCCATCATTGGTATTAGTGGGAGGAATAGTGCCCCATCATTGGTATCAGTGGGAGGAATAGTGCCCCATCATTGGTGTCAGTGGGAGGAATAGTGCCCCATCGTTGGTGTCAGTGGGAGGAATAATGCCCCATCGTTAGTATCAGTGGGAGGAATAGTGCCCCATCATTGGTGTCAGTGGGAGGAATAGTGCCCCATCATTGGTGTCAGTGGGAGGAATAGTGCCCCATCATTGGTATCACTGGGAGGAATAGTGCCCCATCGTTGGTGTCAGTGGGAGGAATAGTGCCCCATCGTTGGTATCAGTGGGAGGAATAGTGCCCCATCATTGGTATCAGTGGGAGGAATAGTGCCCCATCATTGGTGTCAGTGGGAGGAATAGTGCCCCATCGTTGGTGTCAGTGGGAGGAATAATGCCCCATCATTAGTATCAGTGGGAGGAATAGTGCCCCATCATTGGTGTCAGTGGGAGGAATAGTGCCCCATCGTTGGTGTCAGTGGGAGGAATAGTGCCCCATCATTAGTATCAGTGGGAGGAATAGTGCCCCATCATTGGTGTCAGTGGGAGGAATAGTGCCCCATCGTTGGTGTCAGTGGGAGGAATAATGCCCCATCATTAGTATCAGTGACACCAATGATGCGGCACTATTCCTCCCACTGACACCAATGACACTTGCTGACCCCTGTTGCAGTATGGTGCTGCTGCAGCCAGCATATGTGGTTGCAGCAGCACCTCTGCACTGCACACTTACCGGCTTTTTCCTCACTCGATTTTCGCGGGTCCGCTCGGCTCCGCCTCCTCACCCGTGATTGGCCGCCTGTGTACCTTTCCTGAGCTACAGTTCTGGTGGCCAATCACCGGTGAGGAGGCGGAGCCGAGCGGCAGGAGTGAGGGAGTGGCCGGAGTGACGGAAGGAGCAGCGCTTCCTGGATGGATCATCGTGGGACCGGAGCCAGGTAAGAGACAGCAGCCCTCTGCCCACCCCTGTACGCGCCCCCCTTGACGGAGCCTCACTCCGCCCCACTATCTGCAGATGTTGACTCGAGTATAAGCCGAGGGGGCCGTTTTTCAGCACAAAAAATGTGCTGAAAAACTCGGCTTATACTCGAGTATATACGGTAGTAAACATTACTGTATCAAACCATTTCACATACATTTTGTCTCTAATGCTTTGTCCTGCGCCCTGCCTGCATTTTTACCGTTCTTTCAGCCTGGAAACTGAGAAATGTTCATGGCGTCCAAAAAGCGTCCCTTTAGGTCAAAATCGGTTTTAGACCAGCTAGAGAACAGCGATAGTAAATTAGAACCACTTGCAGATTTGAGTGATGATTCGTGGGGAAATTCGTCATTAGACACTGAAAACAATTTTGCGACTTTGCTCAGTGATGTGCGAACTTGGCGCTATATTTCAAATTTCAGTGTTTTTGGTTTGATTATATTATTGAATTAAATTTATTATTATTATATTATTATTTTTTATGATTATTTATTAAATTATAATTTATGATTTCGTGTTTCAAATTTTAACATACCCGGGATGTTTACTAGACTCTTGTTTGGACAGATTTCAGTGAGTTATTCCTCAAAATTACAGGCCTACAATAAAAAAAAATACATATTTCCATGCAAAAAAATGTACCGCTTTGAGCACAGAAATATGGACATAATCAGACCGCTAGGGAGGTTAATGCTAATTTTTTAGGCACTCCCAATGATGTCTACTTAGGCAAAAATTCACTACTTCCCCTCAAAAGAAGATCGTGAGCAGGAAGATTCAAGCATCACTTTGCTCATGTGTGAAAGTGCATCATTAAATATAGTGGACATAGAAGAGGGATCAGAATTGTGAGTGTCATAAGATTTGTTGGTCAAAATTGGAAATTCGTTGGCAATTAAAAAAAAAAAAGCATACTGTTGATGCAGCAGTATGTATTCCATTTTGTCTTTACTCTAAGAAAGGATTTCCCTTTTAGTGCATCTTTTGCAATGTGTCTGTGGCAGTGATCACCAGGACAAATAGAGAGAGTAAAACTCCTCAGCAAGGACACAGATGGCAACAAAAATTTCATTGAGGTTCTAATCTATCCTTACGCTATTCAATACTAAAAAAAATTCTGGCTGTACATTTTAAATTGACCAGACATACTTTTAGCCAGATTTTGCTTACTATTGCCACCAAATGGTATTGCTATATGAACCCATTTTAGTTTGACCCTCTTGGAGATATTACTCTTGTAAATTATCAATCAAATTAGGTAATTTTAGTCCCAATTTGCTGATAACAAGGAGGTGCAACTGACTTCCAATCCAGTCATTATTCTTTCAGACATCATATGGTCAGCAATAACAATTCTGGGGGGTGTTTTTCAAAGTGATTTCTCACAATATAAAGCATGGCAACATGCAAGGATGGTGAGTGTACTGTGAATATTACAAAAAAATAAAATAAATTACATAGTATTTTCAGCTTGGGGTACTTAGATACAGTTGAGATCCACTTTAAGTAGATTAAACAATCTCCACATTCATTAATCCTAGGTCTGAACAAACATAACATGCTCTGGATGGCTTTTACAGCTACTGTACGATTGTAAACTAGTCATGTAAGAAAGTCATTCAAAATGTTTGTAATTGTAAACCTTAGATATCATTGTAACAATTCCTGTCTGCACAAACATCTTAATCAGGGGCAGACTGACAACTCATGGGGCCCCCAGGCAAATAGGGGATCATGGGGCCCCCTTGTCCTTGCCCAAACTCAAAAAAGCCTATGAAAAAGGTACCAGGGGCATCTCATGGGGCCCCCTACTGACCCCGGGCACACGGGCAGTGCCCGAGTTTCCAGATGGTCAGTCCGCCCCTAATCTTAACCGCTTCAATACCGGGCACTTTTGCTCCCTTCCTGCCCAGGCCAGTTTTCAGGTTTCAGCGCTCTCACACTTTGAATGACAATTGCGCGGTCATACAACATTGTACCCAAACTAAAGTTTTAGCATTTTCTTCACACAACTAGAGCTTTCTTTTGGTGGTATTTAATCACCACTGGCGTTTTTATTTTTTGCTAAATTAACAAAAAAAACCTGAAATTTAAAAAAAACAAACATGTTTTTCTTTGTTTCTGTTTTAAAAGTTTGCAAATAAATAATTGCTCTTCATAAATTTAGGCCAAGATGTATTCTGCTACATGTCTTTGGTGAAAATAACCCAAATTAGGATGTATTATTTAGTTTGTAGGAAAGTTATAGAGTTCACAAACTATGGTATAGATCTGAATATTGATCAATCCTGAAGTACTGACAGCCAATCTAATTTCTTGAGGTCCAAGAATGTCAGAACAGTACAGATATCCTCCAAATGACCCCTTTTTGCAAAGTAGACAGTCCGACGTACTACATAAGAGGCATAGAGAGTTTTTTGAAGTTGTATTTTTTTTGTCATAATTGTTCGGAAAATGAAAAAATTAAAACAATTATTTTCACTATTTTTTTTTTTTACATACTGTCACCAGTGCAGTAGAGCGCCATCATACAACTGGCGGTGATCAGGGACACTGACTGGTGACAGTATGAAAAAAAATATATCATTTTTTTTTATTTTTTTCATATTTCACTTTGACCAAAGTAGTACAATGTTACCATAGTAACATTGTACTACTTTGGGGAAGTGATCAGTATTTATTTTTTTTTACACAATTTGCTTATAGCAAAGAATTACTTTGCTATAAGCAAGCATTTACCTGAATGGCATCGATTCATTCAGGGTTTTTTTTTTTTTGTGCTTAGCTGTGATGGCCACAGCTAATCACATGACACAGCTGGGCTGTGATTGGCCCAGCTTGTGCATGTGATCGCTGTGACCATTCACAGCTAGACACACTAGTATACAATGGATGGCATGAATGAAGCCATTCATTGTATACAACTGTCATGTGACCTACTGTGATTGGTCACAGCAGGTCACATGGTACCAGCAACGGGGCCGGTACTCAGATCTGTCATCGGCCATGTCCGAGGTACACGGCCGGTGACAGATTGCGCCGCTGTGCGGCTCTGCAGGCGCGCAAACTGCGCATGCTCGAAAGGACGCCATATGGCGTCCACCCGGAAATGTGAGTGTTTTTGCCGGCCGCCATTCGGCCATAGGTCGGGCGGGAACCGGCTAATGTTATATTAACATTATTTATTCCTAATGTATCAAAATGTAATGCTGAAAGGGAAAACGCATTACTGGATCAAGCTTTACCATTCCTTTATGCTACCTAAAAATGGCACATACATAGTATTCTTACAGTCAGAATATGTTGCCAGTGACATTTTTGGGTATATGACAGGTTGCAGTAATTGCATAAAAGCTACATTAGGAAATAGTACTAAATGATTTTTTTCCAGATTTTCCCTATTCCTTTCAATTAAAACCCATTAAAGGATATGTTCACCTTTACAAAAAAAAAAAATGCACAATTTTTTGCTGATACAAAAATGTGCAATATGTTTTTTTTATTGTTAGGAGTCTGTAAAGCATTGCACTCACAATCAACAGATCGTGGGTGTAACGCCACAGTCCTGCAGACTGTCTGTGTAGTTGTCTGCCCATACCTCCAATACGAGCAAGCAGTTACACAATGACAGGAAACTCAATGAACTACCAAGAGAGCTCAACATTGAGAACTACAAGCTGACAGCCACAAAGGACACTGTGAATTAATGATGTGGCCGGCCAGGTGGGCACTTTTTTAACAGCAAACAGATGAAGAAGATCCCCCACTCGCTGTCAAAATGGAGATCATGGTGGAGTGGAGGCTGATGGATCTGTAACATGTTGCATGTTACACCAGGAATATGGGTGTAACATATAACATATTACATATTACAAAAGGTGAACTTATCCTTTAAACAAACATTTTTTAACCAATCCTCAACCAGTTCAAAAAAGAAAAAAAAAGATGTATAACATATAAAGATACAATCTAAACACAAAATTTACAAAAGATGAAAAATCTCAAAAACCTCTAAAAACATAATTGAAATACATACATGGGGCCTGTTCTAAATTATTTATACAATATTTATGTCCATCCAATCCTAAGATTTACACAGTTCCACCGGTAGGAAAAAAACAGCCTGATAACCTGACTTTTCTCTATTGCAGTTATTCAACAAACCTAGGTCACCTTCAAGCCCCCAGCTTGTGATTGGACAATGAAGGAGCAGCAATGAGCCTATGAGGCCATATCTCCACTCTCTCCTCCTGCCAAATTGTTATTTGTTAGCACATATGCTTGCAGGATACCCAATTGGCCCTGAGTACTGCCAATTCTACTCTCAGTGTGAGTGCTGCTGTACAGGGGGTAGAACAGTCTAAAAACAAGTCATACTCAGGTATTTACAGTAGATGCATCTAAAAATATATGTGTTAATTAAAATGAAAGAAAATCCAAACTATATTTATTCTTAAAAATGCATCCCCCCCTCACCTATTCTAGCTAACCTGTTTAAAAATGGTTGTATACATATCTATTTGTAATCTGTTTTGCTCCAATCATGTGATCGCACAGCTCTGGTTCTCCTGTATAAGTGAGTAGCTGCTTCAGGAGAGAGGAAGGAATTCCGACAATGGCCGGACCATGGGCGCCTATGGGTGATTTCCGGAATTCAGAGCTGTTTTTGAACGCTCCCTTCTGTGCTGCAGAATCATGCAACCAGAGTGGAGCAGGTTAAAAATCAGTAACTACACTGATTTTTTTTCTGCAGGGTAGGCAAGATAGGTAGGAGGATAGGGGAGGGGACATTTTTAAGAAAATATACAGTTACGGTTTTCTTTTACTCTAACTGCATTCATTGGTGTTTCTTTTTTATCTGCCTGGAGTTCAGCCTTAAACAATAAAAGACTGTGATGAAGGATAAAATGGCAGAAGCATCACTAGGGCTGAAGTAGTTAAGGAGCAAATAATTAATTTTGAGCTTTCTAATTGACATACATATCCAATCACTCAATACCACTGTGTGAATCCTCAATAAATCCATCAAATTGCATTCAATACGTACACTAAATCCTTTGATTAACCATGGCAGTAGATTGGCCTTCTGATACATTAATTCCTCTTGACTATTACAAGCCAGCAATCATTCCTACATTATTTTCTCCCTTACACAGGCCACAGGAGGACATTTGAGATCCTCTGGACTAGAAGCTGTCCAATTGGTAATGAACTGATATGCAATTAGTAATTATCATCTGTTTATGTTGGCTCCACTGCACTTGTGCACTGCACTTAACCTAGAAAATTTGCATTTGATATGGAAATGACATTAGCCAAGGTGGACTTAATATTTATCATTAAGAAAGGATTAATTTCTCATATTAACCTAATATTAAAAAAGTCAATATACTCTTCGCCAAGTAATAGAACAAATAGAAAATATGATATCTCAACTGATTTGTTGCTATTTTATTCCTCTCGCAGTCAATAGTGAGGATTTATGTGTTCAATACTAATCTCCCTCAAAGCAGCTAATCATGTGAACGAAGCAAAGTTTCTGGAGGCAGTAAATATGAAATCGGAGAAGAGCAGCTGACAGACTTCTGTGTAATGAATAATCAAAAACCAACAAAACACAACAAACGAAGATGAGCTTTAAAAAAAAGAAGCAGCGTAAAACAAAAGGCTTGATCGTCTATAAAATAAGGCAGGAAACTAGTTTCCTAGCTTTCCAGGAACTGATAAATACTTAATCCAGCTGACTTAATGGCCAGCTGAGTAATCATTCACTTTGAATGGAAGTATACATAACTGAAGGACATTATAACAGATTCCTTTGGTTCATGAGGAGCTGCTTACAGAATGACTACATAAACTGTAGAGACTTTTTTTTTGCCATTCTGCACAATAAGCCCTTACTTCTTAATATATGCCTCCAGTTTGTTTCCCAACTCATTCAGTTTTAAAGTTGAAATGTGAACAGTTGAGTAAATAGATAAAATAGATATATGGGAGCTTTTGTACCTTCCATGGAATTTCATTTCTGTCCACCTGTGATTTACACAGCTCTACCACACAGCACAGACATGTCCAGCAGGGCAGGAGACCTGACGTTTTTCTACTACAGCTATTTATACAGATCTTGCCTCTACCCCAGACTGTGACTGGACAGTGAAAAGAGAAGCAGCATACTAATGAGCTCATCTCTCTTTTTTTCTGCTCTCTTCTCCTGACAGCACATTCCTTGTTAGCCCATGAACGCATAATTTGACTGGCTGCTTTAGCCACTTCTTATTTCCCAAGGCTAAACTCTATACTGCACTAGGCTGATATCAAGTCAGATACAGGTAATTAGACTACTCAAATTTTGAAAATTAATTTGTGTCTTCTATATCTATCCAGAGTTCAGCTTTCACAATCTTGTGGTGCCGGGGGCTCTATTTTTTTCTTACTCTTATTTCTTATAGACAATAATTCAGGTTATGATAGATAGATTTTTCTAAGGATTTTTAAAAAATACTTTATACTGTTAGACTGATGAATTTTCATATTTATTTACTTTCCTCTGGGCTTAATTGCTAATTTTGAAATTTAAATTTACATACAGGAATCATGTACCTACATTTGCTGTGGTAAGTACTATGTTCAGGTATACTGTATATATGTATCTATTTTATAAGGAGAGGTTTACAAACCCAAGTCTGATTCTTGAAATTATATATTAGTCTCATGGGCAGTTAGAGTGGGAGAGTATAGGTGTGTTTTAGGAGACTTGACAGACATTACTATTGTTAACATTATGAACTGCATGAGCAGATCAATTTATTTTTTTCATTTTTTGCACACATGTTAAAATGCACATTAACTACTTGCCCTCCTGAGTATTTACCCCCCTTCCTGACGAGGCCATTTTTTGCATTACTTTAACTGACAATTGTGCGGTCACACAACACTGCACCCAAATTAAATTTACGTCCTTTTTTCCCCACAAATTAAGCTTTTTTTGGTGGTATTTGATCGCCAGTGCGTTTTTAATGTTTTGTGCTATAAAAAAAGACCGACAATTTTGAGAAAAAAGCAATATTTTTGACTTTTTGCTATTAAACATGTCCAGTAAAAAAAATTAAAAAAATCAAATTTCATCATAAATTTAGGCCAAAATGTGTTCTGCTACATGTCTTTGCTAAAAAAAATAAAAATCCCAATACGTGTAAATTAATTGGTTTATGTGAAAGTTTTAACGTTTACAAATGGCGGTACAGATACTGGAATTTGTTTTTTACTAGTAATGGGGGCGATCAGCAACTTATAGCGGGACTGCGGTGGACATTCTACCACTGGGGGGAACTGATTTGGTGTCACTGACATCCCCAGTGACACCAATACAGGGATCAGTGCTAATAAAAAGCACTGACACTGTACTAATGGCACTGGGCAGGAAGGGGTTAACATGAGGGGCGATCAAAGGATTATGTGTGTGCTGGAAGTGTTTTACATAGGGGGCTGTGTCAGTGTGCTTCACTGTAAGCACACTGCCTTGGATGGCTGTGTTGTGCACAGCCATCCAAAGCAGTGTTCCCGAGCTGACAGGGAGGAGAACTGTTAGTGAAAAAAACAGTTCTCCTCCCTATCGGAGATTGTTGGAAATCACCGGGCGCCAGAGAGTAATCACCGGCCAGGACCCGATGATTACCAGCCGCGACTGCGAATGGCGGCGCGGGTAGGGCACATGCACCCCTACCCGGTAATGCAAAATCATGTATATATACGTGATTTTGTGAACCCGTGCCGCCCTGTAGCAGTATTTCTGCTATAGGGTGGCTTGGAAGCGGTTAATGCCTGAATACTATTTAAACAACCCAAAACATTAAATATTTTATAAAAGCAGAAATCCTGTAAAATAAAATGGTGACAGTAGTAATGTTTTATGTCATAAGATATTGGAGTAACTGTTTATCAAACCCATATTTTCAGTAAAAAAATACACTCAAATTAATTTTAGTGCACACAAACATAATATAATACAATGTTTTAGAAAATTATAAAAAGATGAAGTTGTGTGGAGTAAATATATACCAAACACTGTATGTCAATTCTTAACTTTGGGCCGTTGAAATGGAAAAAAACACCCAACATTGTCCATGAGTGACACTTTAAAAGCCTTAGCAGCTCATCATTTTAAAGTTACCAGTAACTGATGGCCCTGGAATTACTGCTCTCATGCTTTAAGATGTGTGGCACAATTATCCTTGTCTCTATGCAAGCACACCGAACACACACATTTGTGTTCATATGTGGGTGTACATAAGAGATTTAAAGGCTTTTTTATGTTTTATTAACCTCTTCCTGCCTGCCCACCCGCAATGTACTGTGGATGGGCAGCTTCCATAGGCAAAATGGCCTACTTCCGGGTTTCGAATGCGCACTTGCATGCCCCCCCCCACCAGCACCCGCTGTGATTGTACACAGCAGGAGCCTGTCAGAAAGTCCCAACCAATAATTCAATGAGCCAGTGTCCAATCACAGCCCAGAGCCCTGTGTAAGTAAACAACACAGAGCTCTGTAAAGAGGGAGAGATCTGTAAGTTTCTCATCCCTGCAAAGCAGAGAGATAATTTAGTAAAAGCAGCACACTTTACACATAGTTAGGCACACTTTAACCCTTTGATTGCCCTAGATGTTGTTTCCTTCCCAGGCAGTGTCATTAGTACTGTGACAGTGTGTAATATTATCACTGATCACTGTATTAATGTCACCGGTGATGTCAGAGGCAGTTAGTCAGTGACAGTGTCAGATTGCATGTCGCACTCTCGCAGTTCCATTATAAGTCGCTGACCGCCGTTAGTAGTATTAAAAAAAATCCAGTACATGTACCATAGTTTATAGGCGCTATAACTTTCACGCAAACCAATCAATATGCACTTATTGAGATTTTTTTTTATCAAAGACATGTTGAGGAATACATTTTGGCCAAAATTTATGAAGCAATTTTTTTTTTTTTTTATTGGATATGTTTTATAGCAGAATGTAAAAAATACTGCTTTTTTCAAACTTTTCTGTCTTTTTTCATTTATATTGCAAAAAAATAAAAAACCCAAATGTTGCATGTTAAGGTAGTGCAGTGCGGTATAGCAAAAAATGGCCTAGTCGTGAAGAAGTAAAACCTTCCGGAGGTGAAGTGGATAAACTTTAATATCTTAATAAGAGTTGATTGCTTCCAGGTTGACTCTTCACAGGGAACATAAGTGAAGAGATCTTCACTAGTCTTCTACCACTCCCCAGGCTGACACCTGCATGATGGTGTCAGAAGGACAGGTGAGCCTGGGACAGATGATGGGAGAAAGCGTGTTACAGTACATGTGCACGTGATTGGGTGGCTGTCACTTCCACAGGAAAACCAAAACTGCAGCGTAGAAATGTGAACAAACCAAGGGGCTTTCCTGAATTCATAGGAACTTAAAAGTTAGAATCACTTGGCAGAGAATCCACTGCATGTATTTCTGCTTGTCATTGACTTTGACAAGGTTCAGGTAACTGGTCTTAATGCTGGGTACACAAAAAAAACTGTATTTGAGGCACAGAGGCTACATTTTCAGTGTGCATGAGGCTTAAGAGCTGTCATCTTTGTGTGCAACTCACATATATACTCCTTGACAGTTAACAGATAAAAGGATAAATGCCTTATTTAAATGGTGCTTCTTTCACACCTCTACATTATTGCCAGGATTCATTTGTAAATAGATTGCTTGTTCCGCTGATCTGTATCTACTGTATGTCTCATCATCTTGATCTCCTTATTTTAATTAACTTTCATTCTTTGATGTAAACTGTTCTTGTATATATTTTCAGTTATTTGTATGGCACCATGTCTTATATAGCGACCTGGATATTTATAAACGCTTGCACTACAAAACACATTCAGTTATCAAATAAAACATATCATTTATATTTTATTTGATAAAACATTATCATAAGCAATCTATTGTGGAAAGTTCACTTTGTCAATTGTGAAGTTGCCCACCATCCACAAATAAACCTAAATAATCCATCCCAAACAATTTTTAGTAGCTCAATCACACTACCAAAACCTTGTAGTTAAGGCCAGGGCTAAATGGATGGGAGACTAAATATGTTCTAGTACAAAAATGACGTTATACAGCTACTGCAGGAGATTGTTGGAAGATTAGTCTAATGAGATTGATTTCACAAAGGGAAAACTTCTATACAAACAAGTCTGTCCAAGAGAAGAGAGGAGATTAATTGCTAAAAGTTTCTTCTATACAATTAAAAGGCAGCTTTGGGGTTGATTTACTAAAGTTGGAGAGTGCAAAATCTGGTGCAGCTCTGCATAGAAACAAATCAGCTTCCATATTTTGTTGCCAACGCTTAATTGAAGAAGCTGAAGTTAGAAGCTGCTTGGGTATCATGCACAGCTGCACCAGATTTTGCATGCTCCAGTTTTAGTAAATCAACGCCATTACGCGGTCATGGGAGATCAATTGCACTAAATATCTCTTATGTACCAGCTGCCATTAAAAGCAAGGTGATGCACAGGTGTTTGCTAAACAGATGAAACAAATTGCACCTGCGGTTTATGCTACACATGTAATATAGAGTAGCCTATAGTAGTAGCGATCATATGCCCACAATTGAAGCATTGTGTGATCATTCAAAAATAATCTCTACTACATACTATTTATGTAGCTTAGATCATAAGGTGCCATTGGCTTCACCTGCCTGCACTCAATTAAAACACAATGCTTAGAAATGCAAATCTGCTACAAATTTTCCATGTGTAGCGCAATCTCTATAAAGCTGCATGATCCACAAAGGTGCATGCCGCAGGTAGGATACCCTTATTTTTAAAAAATAATCCATACACATCAACAACTGTAATCTATTTTTCATTAAATCTTTTCTTACTGTGTTTTTCTACCTCCTTGTAACATCTTCTGTAAGCTCCCCAACCTCACACGGTACACATCCCATAGTCTATAGTCCGTAGTCCATCTCAAGAGCGAGCAAAAGAAGGTGGCTATGTTCCTATATACATTGGGGCCATAGAGAATGAACATAGCCATGCTCTAATGGAATGTCAGATCACAGCACCAAAAAAAGGAATTTGGAGATTTGGGAGAGAATCAGAGCAATAGAAGGGACATTTTTTTTGAGTGAATTATACATACTTGAATGGAGTATATTTTTTAAGCCAGGAATTACTCACTTTAATGTGAACTGTTTTTACCCAATTCCTTTTAAAGAGGTATCAAACCCAAAAATAAATATTTATTATATTGCAGCATACCAATCTTTTATTTTTTTAGGCTTTCTTTCTTTTATTTTCATCTGCTGATCTGGCCAGTAAGTCTGTCTCTCTCACAGATGTATAAGTTTACAGGAATGAGACAAACCACACTGGCAGGGGAGCTTACAGTGATTAACATTTATTTATGTATTTATTTATGTAAAACCTTTATCTCAAAAGGAAAAGAAACTGCTGCTGTAACTGTTTATAAAGAGTTGGCTGAAATTTGGCTTTGGTTTGTTAGTGTATTTAAATCTGCTTGTTCATCTAACACTCCCCTCCTCTCAGACTGGCAATGCTACTGTCCAAAGGCATCACTGTTGCTCCTTCATCCAGAGTAGGGTCACTCTAACACAGGATGCATGATCTGGCCAGATCACCAGGTGAAAAGAGAGGGGGGAAAAGCCTAAAAAAAGAAATTAATGCTGCTACCACTTCTAATGATTGGCAACCTGCAATATATAACATGTTTGGTTTTGGGCTTAATACTGCTTTAATTAACAGTGCTCAGGGTGCGATAAGAACAAATTCTTGAAATGTATTATCCTGCTTCCTACATTAAATCTTTTCTCTAACTCACATTTTAACTTTAAAAAGTAAATGTTCCTCATGGGAAAAACAGCTCAAAAGTGTTCAGACTTGCTGGGTCCACACGTTATATATTAAGATAACACTTAAAATAATGGTCTCATCTAAAATCAACGCATTCCTTGAAATTGTGAACAAAAGTTATAAAAACCCTCTATGTAGCCCCAGTCTTTAGCTAGTTATTGTATAGTCAGTCCTTGTACCAAAAAGAATGGGTGATAGAGCTGCCACATTTAAAACGTATTTCTGCACCCTTTCAGCATGCCATGATCTATCTGACACTGCCAAAATGTGTTTTCTGTGCTCACATTGAAAAACGTTAATTTATTTTTTCCTTCATAGGAAAAGAAATGTTCTATACCAGTTCATAAGAGAATTTTCAACAAGATAAAAAATAACTGTGCAAACAAGGCTTTTTCCAATAACTGGATGCATTCATTACCAGTCCCTACGGAACTTTAAAAGGAACAACCACCTTCCGATTAGAGATTTTCCACAGAATTTGACATCAGTAAAATAGATACAGTAGAGTAGTACAAAAAAGCAATCATAAAGTACAGTGATCTAGAGCACCCATGGGTTTCTTTTTATCTATTTATTTATTTAATTGCTATTTGATTATTGCCAGCTCTGTATTAACCATTAAGCTGTGGGGTGGGGTATGGGAGGGGAGTGGATGGGTACTTGGGAGAACCATTGTATCATAATCTGCAAAAAAAAATGGTCTTATTAATGAATAAAGTAAAAAGGTTTCATTTGAAATCATATTAGATCCTAGTCCTAGTTTGCATTGAAATATTTGGAAGGGTAATTAAAATAGGTTTGAATACATGTTGGGTTGATTTACTAAAACTGGAGAGCACAAAATCTGGTGCAGCTTTGTATAGAAACCAATCAGCTTCCAGTTTTTTTTTTCTGTCAAAGATTAATTGAACAATCTGAAGTTACAAGCTGATTGGCTACCATGCACAGCTGCACTAAACTTTGCACTCTCCAGTCTTAAGCCCCGTACACAGGATGAGAATACCGGTGAATGATTGTCCTTTTTTTTTTTTTTTTTTTTTTTTTTTGGATGCTAGTCTCATATTGAAAGTGAAGAGGTTACTAAAGTTACGAAAATTCTTGTACGACAGAATAAAACTTCAGAAGTGATGTAATGTATTTGTATTGTATGTTTGGATGAAAACTGTACTGATTAAAAGAAAATCATACGGTCTGGAATCGTATGAGAAACATTTTTTGTTCTTATCCCTTCAGATTATTTTACAATCACTTTAAAAGTGGTATTTTTCATACGATTTTCTGATTGTGTATACTAGGCTTTAGTATATCAACCCCCGTGTGTTTGAAAATGTCTAAAATGTAATGTTTTCTGTTTCTTTAGATATATGTAAATAATGTACACCACAAGGGCCTCTTCCTCACTACCCTGGCCTGGTAGTTGTGGGGGTTGGGGAGGTGACTTGTTAGAACATGGTAGCCACCAGATTCCAGCCCCCCTACTCATTCACCAAAAAAAGTCAAAGTAAATAATAACACAAGACAGTTTTGGCAAGTCCTTTATTAAAAAATAAATAAATACATTTCCCTTGATGTAAATCCATCCTCAATCATGATGAATGCTGATCACCAACCCTCATGAAACATTAAACCTGCTTCTTATTAATCTCAACCATTTCCATTCTTTGACACTCACCAAATGACAGTGCCACTTCCTCCAGCTGCTAAGTAAACAAAGGGCTTCCAGATTTTGTTAAGTCACCCCCCACATCCCCAGAATCACCAGGCAAGGGTTATGGGGAAGAGGCCCTTGAACTCATTAACATGGGGACAAGGTTATTTGGGAGTGGGGTCCCCTTCAAAATCCACACCAGACCCAAAGAGCTCTTTTGTTTACATTCCCTGCTGACAGCACAGATGACTTATTATTGTTAGGATGCTGGCAGGTACCTACTCCTTAACAATCGATGACTCATCCCTGCTGCTGACAGCAGGGATATGTCACTGGTTTCTAGGATGTCAGCGGGTGCCAGCTACTTAACAACCAATGACTCATCCTTGCTGGCTGAGTCACAATAGAAAAGGCACATATAAAAATATAATAAAAATGTACCAAGTAGCACTGCAGCTGCACTACAAAACTGGATTGAAAATTGAATCAAAATCGCACTGCACTAATGTGAAACTAGCCAAACGCTGCTTTACTACGTGATTGTCTAATACCCATTTCATTCGTGCAGTGTATACAAACACACATACAATCATTTTAGCTGATTCAATGGTGCAAACTTTGTTATATTTAAAAAAAAAAAAACTTTTGCGCCTTTGTGTACACCTGATTCACAAATACTTTTGTGTGCACGAATAAAGAATTAACACTTTTCTATGCAAACAAATCAGTTTCCATGCATTACTGTGTGCTCAACTGTCAGGGAACACACAATGTAAAGCAATAAAAGAAGAAGAGGTTCCCTGGAGGATTAATGGTTGCCTTCTTTTTTCACCTAGACAATTAGTCAGAGGACAAGGTAAGCAAGGATATCCTAGAATATCAAAAAAAGGCCCAATAATATAAAACAAAATTTAAATAGAATGATGAGAAAACATTTAACCACTTGCCATCCAGCCGTTGTATATAAACGGGCGGACAATGGCAGTCCAGGGGCGGTTTGCCGTTCATAAATGGCGCCCGCCATTATGGACTGTGCGTGCTCCCTAGGAGTGCGCAGCACTGCAATCCGGTGCCCGCTGTGTCCTCCGGACACAGTGGAACACCAATCATTGTACGGGACCTCTGTGCGAGGTCCCGATCATGTGATCACTGGTTGGCCAATCAGTGATCACATGCAGAGTAGTAAGCAAGATGTCACTTCTGATATCATTGCTTACTACGTATGAAATCTGTGAATGATCACAGAGGTCACATGGTACAAGGCTATTCACAACCGCCTTGTACCATGTGACAAGCTGTGACCAATCACAGCTCACATAGTAGTTATCAATGGCTGCAAGAATGCAGCCAGAGAGAAGGAGAAATGATTGCTTTTACAGCCTTTATGGGTATAAAAGCAATCAGTGTGAAAAAAAAAAAAATCTTCATCACCCCCCACAAATAGTTCTTCCACTAGGGTGACAGTATGTAGGAAAAAACCCCATAAATAATAATATAAAAAAATTAAATAAAAATGTAAAAAAACAAATTTAATTATAATTTAAATTATAATTTTTGGTTATAAACTAATTTGGGTTATTTTTTTCTAAAAAGATAACTGAATACATTTTGGCCAAGATTTATAATTAATTATTATTTATTTGCAAAATGTTATAAGAAAAACACTTTTTTTCAAAATTTGTGGACTTTTTCATTTATATAGCAAAAAAAAACAAAAATCCCAGTGGTGAATAAATACCACCAAAATAAAGCTTTATCTGTCTCAAAAAAATGCTACGAAATTCATATGGGTACAGTGTTGCATGCCTGCGCAATTGCCATTCAAAGTGTGAAAGCGGTGAAAGCTGAAAATTGGCCTGGACAGTAAGGGGGTAAAAGTGTCCGGACTGGAAGTGGTTAAAGAAGACATTTTTTTCAGCTTTTATATTTTGTGTACAAAAAAGACATGTGCATGCTGCAGCACCTTCCTCCTTCAACACAAACTATTTTTAAGTATAACACCCCATTGTACATGTATTGTACATTGTACATTTACAAAATACAAGCATAATTTTAATGCCATATTGCAGATTCCTGAGACCATTATGGTTGCAGGCTTCATCCAAAATATCTCAAATTGCAGGCAAACCTATTTCTTTAACCTCGCAGATATGCCTATTGTTTACCTCAATACCAGATTTACTCATTCCTCTAATTAGATTGATACATTCACTTTGTTGCTCAATACAATGGATGATTAAGTGTAACTGGCGTTCCCTTCTGTCCCGTGGCCACAGGTGCTTGCAAGAATGGAATCGATTAAGATGGCCGAATATATTTATCATATGTTATATGATAATTTACATATATTTAAAGAAAAATGGACCAATTGGGATACACCATAACTTCATATCTGTATTCATAGTATGGCTACATAATTTCATTGCATTACATTTATCCTTACAGTTTATTGAAAATGTATTCAGAACTAGAGTTGATAATTGTCTACTTGTCAAGCTTTTACTATTCCTTTTGCTTTCCCATAGATATGTCTCAATATTTAAGTGAGGTTGTTTAACTCTGACTTCTCTGTACCTAATACTCCATGGTATTTTTGTACCTATGTCTATTTGATTGTACTTGAACTTGATCTTCCCAATAAAAAAATAGTTTGTAAACAAATAATTTTAATGCCAGAAGAATATAATAGTGCTGGAAACAGGGAATGTTTACCAATGATCTAGCTTCACAGATACTGAAAAACATCTCAAACAAATTCTCCATCTTACATAGCAGCAGCTGAAAATCAACTGCTTTGAGCAGCAGAAAGTTACATAATTTTGATACTAAGCCTGGCCATACATTATACAATTTTCTTGAGATTTTTGGTTTAGATTTACCAAAAACCATATAATAGGAGGTCAAATCTAACAACACTTTCAATTGTATCCAATTAGGCAGGCTCTTGCCATAGTTGAAGGTAAATATAAAGGAAATTTGGCAGAAATTGGACAGAAAATTGTATAGTGTATGGCCAGCCTTAGGCTGGCCATACACTATACAATTTTCTTGAGAATTTTGCTTTAGATTTACCAAAAACAATATAATATAAGGTCAAACCTAAACAACTCTTTCAATTGTATCCAGTTAGGCGGGCCCTTGCCCTACATAGTTGAAGGTAAATCTAAAGGAAATTGGGCAGAAATTGAACATACAATTGTAAGAAAATTGTATAGTGTATGGCCAGCCTAAATGTTCACTTTAACATATGAAATTCATATATGAATCAGCTGCATAACATGCATGCACAAATTATCAAGCACAAATCTATGCCAGACAATTTTAGTGAATCAGGTTCAATAAAAAAAGCATATGCATACAAGCCAAGAAGCTAATTCATTTAGTGCATCCGGTCAATTATACATATTAATATGATGGATAATTTATTTTGTCTAACTCAATAAAACCAACAACCAAATGCAATAATCTAATCTGAATAGGTGCATTGAAAATGGTTGCACATTAACACTTCACAGTTTACTGAAAACGTCTGGCTGTAGACAGGCAAATCTTCCTGATTTGGTTCATGTATGACTAAAGTGTACGCATGGTAAAAACATTCTTTTTTTCCTTTTATATAAAATATGTGCGATAATTGCTTCCAAAGATCAGAGGCACTCATTACTGCACCTCTGTATATTTTGATACATATTTCATGTTCAAATTGGTTACGTTGTTTTCCTTGTAGGCACACTTTGTGCACAAAATCTTTTTCTCTAATGAATGTAATGGAAACTTCTACTATAGCCTGTTTGCCTCTACAATCATAGCCCTCTTGACTTTTTTCTCCAGTTAAATTCATTTCATAAATGCCTGAATGCATTTATTTTTTGTAAAGGGCAGTGAGATATGCTGACACACATACATTCCTAATCACCATTTTACTATATTATTTTGCTTACAATCAACCCTTTTTGCAAAATTGTGTTGTTTTTTTTTCTAGCAGCCGCCAATAAAAAGTGGCGTTGACTGCTTTGCATTTAATGATTTTAGCAAATCATTTTATTATTTTTTAAGACACAAGCAGAATGTCCTATTGGCAGAGTTCTTCTTTGAATGATGATGAATACGAGCATTAGCGTACATTGCGGTATGTCCACTTCTTCACACTGTTTATAATTATTTTGTGAATTCACGCCAGACAAGACCTAAATGCTTCTGAGATAGCTTGATGAGATTTGCGTGGCAGGAAGCCAGGTTTTAATTCCAACAATCAAGCTTATAACATACTCTTCAAAGATTAAATCATCGCATCCCAGGAGTGTTGTGCTAGATAACTGTGCCCGTCCCTTAGTTCATGTGCTGGCAAAGTCAGAGGAGGAGTCCAACAGTGAAACAGCTTGTTTCCATTTCTCTCTGTGAATTATCGATTGCTGAGGATGAGAAAGAGAGTGTAGAGCAATCACTCACAAACTTCTGCCTTTTACACTGTAATCGCTGCTAAAGAACACCGCCATGCATCAACAGAAGCTTCAATATATCCTTGTTTACTTCTGCACTCCTGAGATAAACATCATTCCTGCCTATCTTCTGAAAGCTGTTTGCTCTTTAGGTCAAGGGTGAGTGACCTGCTGGGGTAGGATAATGTCACAATTAAGAGGGAGGCATTTCAATGTCCATCCCAGTCCCTGGCAACAACAAACTATTGACAAATCTGTATGTCAGTATTTATTTGATGAATCATTTTTTATTGAACGCTAAGTCGAGTCTTCTAGTCCTTGGACTTGCTCTATATTAAAGAGAAGATTGCTGCCCATTGATTGCAACTGTTTCTGTGCAGTGAGTCAAGCGAATTTGTTTAGGCATCTCCCACTACAAACATTTGTATAACAAATCATGTGTGAAAGAACATCCAAGGTTTTATAAAACCTTGTATGATTGCACACAAAGATCCGTTTATTACTGCTGAAAACAGCTATGACTTTTTAAATCAGATTTAGACCTGCAATTCAGGCACCTGGGCAGTCATTTCACTAAAAATCACATCAACATGCAGCTCTGCTCGTTGATGTAAAATAATCTTACATTCATTCGTTAAACATTTTTTTTCTTATTTTATCTTAAGCGAGGCATTGGTGATGTAAAAAAATTAGATATAAAACTGTCAGTGTAGCGCTTAAATTGATAAGGCAAAAAAACTATTATTTACAACCAATCACTCACCAAAGGTGAGAAATGAGATACAAATGACACAAATCAATATATAAAAAGTCCACATAATCTGGAAATGCTGGTGCTGTAAGTGGAGCCAGAGACCAAAGGATAGAGAAAGTCCTTCAACTTCAACCCAATCACACAGCCTCTTACCAGAGAATTTGACCACCCAAAGGATTGGTCAAATAGCACAGTTATCAGGCTCGGCTGATGAACCAAGGGCTAGCAGATATTGCACTTACTTGGGTGGAGCCTCAACGTGTGACGTCACTCTGCACTGCTACGGACCGTGGAGATTTTGATGGATGGAAATTTTGCACTGATATGCCAACTTTTATCCTGTTAATTGTAAGTGCAATACTTTAAATATATTAAGTATATTTTTTTACATATTACACTATGAGCAGTTACTCTTTCCTTCTTGGGTATTTACTGTGTGGAGAGACATCTGCCATCTGAGAGCTATATAATTCGGAGGATATCCTGTAAACTGTCTGGATTTTCTGGGGGACCTAGCTGCTTGTCCTTGGTGCATCAGCCGAGCCTGATAACTGTGCTATTTGACCAATCCTTTGGGTAGTCAAATTCTCTGGTAAGAGGATGTGTGATTGGGTGGAAGGTGAAGGACTTTCTCTATCCTTTGGTCTCCGGCTGCACTTAAAGCACCAGCATTTCTAGATTATGTGGACTTTTTTATATGTTAATTTTGTGCCATTTGTATCCAATTTCTCAGTTTTTTGCATTATGTAGGCAGCACAGTGGCTAAATGGTTAGCACTTCCGCCTGGCAGTACTAAGAGTACTGGAGTTTGCATGTTCTCCCTGTGCCTGTGTGGGCTTCCTCCAGGTACTTCAGTTTCCCCCCACACTCCAAAGACATGCTAGTAGGTGAATTGGCTCCTGTATATGTAAATTGCCCCTAGTATATGTATGTATGAATGTGAGTTAGGGACTTTAGATTGTACACCCCTTGAGGGTTAGGGACTGTTGTGAATGTACAATATATATGCGTAGAGCACTGCATAAATTTACATCACTATATAAGTACCTGAAATAAATAAAAAATAAAATAAAACAATCAATTTAAGCGCTACACTGACAGTTTTGTATCTATTTTTTTGCCTATTGATTGTGTTAGCTGCTCCTTTAGCTCTACCTAAGAGGAGGTTTTTCATATGATATTGGTGATGTCACCTTGGCTTCACAAATGTATGCTGGGAAGGCTACATCATCAGTGCCTTCCTAGGAAATATTGACTGTAATCTTCAAATCTTGTGAAATCTCAGGGAAAAGGCATATTGTATCCTTGGATTATGTGTACTGTCACATGTTCCAGGAAGCAGTTTGAAAAATTTAGGAAGTAAAGTGAAATGGATTCATTTGTCACCATGAGAAGAATGGGGAGGAAAAGAAAAATAAGATTGCACAGAATAAAATTCTGCAATTACCTATATGTATATTGTCCTTACTAAACATTTCTAAATGTTGTAATGTAAGGGTCAAGTTCTTCTTTAAGACTGTTTATCAGCAAAGTTTGGAAATCTCTGTTGTGTGTGCTAAGTAAACTAGCGAAAAAGGTTTCTGTGCTTTCATGGTATTTCCCAGAACTTCTGTAAACCTAGTAACCAAGAACCAAGAACCAGAAAAGGAATTGAGTGCATTGAGTGTGCATGGGATCAGTAATGAATTAAAAATTCATTGTTCTGAAAACAGCAGGTTCCACTCTTGCACCGTGGCCAAATATAGAGTACATTGACATATGCCTAATCTCTTTACCATGCAAATTATTAGTAAAATATACAGTATATTTGAGAACATGTTACATGTTCCACCCATTTTTAGGATGGAACATGTAACATGTTCCTGCTGCTGCAGCTCTCCCCCTGACCCCTCCCCCATGACAGGGAACGAACTGGGGATCTTCTCCCCACACCCACTGTCAGAATTTGAAAAGAGCGATGCAGTGCAGCTGCATCATTCAGAGTTCTCTGAATTAATGCCTACAAGTTCCATCACGCTTAGCGGCTAATGGGTTGTAGTTCCATACTCTCCGCTCCTCGCATGACCTCCTACTCTCTAGCTCCCTTGTCTCCCCCTCCCATGCTCATCTCCAGGACTCCTCCAGAGCTTCCCCCATCCTCTGGAACTCTCTACCCCAATTTATCAGACTATCACCTACTCTGCTCACTTTTAGGCGATCTCTGAAAACCTATCTCTTCAGGGAAGCCTATCCTGCCCTCAGCTAATAATGGAATCTTCTACTCCTCCTGCCAGTCCATCCCCCACAGTTACTACCTTTTGTACCACTAGCCCCTCCCTCTTAGATTGTAAGCTCCAAGTAGCATGGCCCTCCTAAACCTCTTGTATTGAACTGTATTGTTGCTGTATTGTCTCCTGTTATATTGTAAAGCGCTGAGCAAACTGTTGGCGCTATATAAATCCTCTATAATAATAAAAATAGTTCTCAATGAACTGTGAGAGTGCTGGTGAGCACTCATAGTCCATTGAGCTTACTGTCATTCACTAATTGCCTGCCCATATCGGAGACACTGGCAGACAGCTACACTGACAGTCTGCAGGAGCCAGACACTGCACCCACATTCTTCTGATCACAGGTGCAATGCTTTACTGGTTCCTAAGGAAAAAAAAATAGTAAATGCACATTCTTTTACTTGCAAAAAATTTTGGCATCATTATTTTTTTATAGACAGGTTTTGAGGGCAAATCAGAATAAGAGTGAATATTTGACTAATATACAATTGCTATATTTATCATGCCCAGTGTAGCTCAAGAACACTTATGTGACACATTGAAAATAATACAACCCAGTACACAATATTATTACTGGAATACAGAAAAGAAAATAGTGTGATAGAGCCCTTGAAATAAGTAGCAGTTATTTTTTGGAATACTGAAACAGTACTCAGGAAAATGAAATTTCTATGTGACCCCCAAGTGGCCTATTGTGACTGATATTATATACAAATGTCCACCTATTTGCATTCAGTGGTATAAATGTAAAACCTTTTAAAGAAGTGCACTGGCAGCTATTACTGCCTGGGTGATCGCTTACTTGGTCATTACGGATCTCAATGGAATAGAAACAGCAGCCATAAAATTATAACGGCAGGCAAAACAATTACTCCAAGGGAGGTGCATGCAGAGCACATACATATTAATAAACAAACCAAAAACATCATGTAAGATGTAGCCCTTTTTTCAGCATGTAATGTCATCATTGTTTACGTCTGCTAGTGATGTCACACCTGTGCTTCTATTTACATGTATGGAAAATATTTTTCTATGTTTTAAAAGGCAAAATTGAACATTTTAAAACATTTTTAATGTAAACATACTTACCCTACACTTGGCTTCCCTTCAGGGAGTTCAGATGATGTTTATGGTTAATGTTATGGGGTTTTATTGCTGGCCCTGACACTTGCCGAGGATTTTGGTTGGCCCTGACACCTGACGGGGGCTTTCACTGCTGGCACTGAAACCAACAATGGGACTTATTTTACACAATCTCTTCACTGTACCCCAGGCCCTATTTTGTCTAAAACATAGCAAAGCAAAGGGTGAAAGGTGGCACTCTATAGACCATACACTGTGAAGTAAAACCCATTTTATTACTTTTTTTGGCCAAACCCAGTACGCAGCTGGCAGCGTTATGCCTGGTATAATCTTCTTGATATTTTCAAGCAGGATGCCAGCCAGCCTATTAACAGCATTGCATCTTTCATTTTCTCACTTCGTTATAACATGTAACTCAGGTTGCAGAGATTTAGCTCCTCCACTTGTACTCCAAGCACCAGTACTGCACCCACAAAGAAATCTCACCCTGAATGTAAGGTAAGTATTTTTTTTCTATTGTGTTATTTTTTTAATGCTCATGCATTTTTACATTAAGACATTGGGGTCAGAAAGACAAACAGAGCTTGCCTTTGGATGCAAGGTCTTCTTTATGCAAACTTTAAATTGCTTTTATATTTTTCACTAAGATGCAGTGAAACAACAGTGGTATTAACAAAGGAAACAGATCAAAGTACATAAGTGGACTTTCCTGTTATATGTATATACTGTATCTTATGAATATAGTTTGCCATAGACATAAGATCCCTCTGATTGGATGTGTGGACATGACCTGACCACCAAATAGTCTTTTTTTTCTCTTTTAATGGGTGCACACATGTTTTTCCAGCAAGTGCACTTCTTTTAGTTGTGGCACACATATTTGTTCAGCTTGTGAGCGCTTACACTGTGCAGACCTCTACTTTTTTAAATTATAATGCAGAGATGCCATATTCAGCCCAATGACAGGGTAATATATATCACATTGGGCAAAGATCATCGGTTTTCTATGGGCACCTTAAAATGCTGTTCCAGGCAACAAGTCAAACTGATCTAACATCTATCTAGAAGGCATTGAACCCGTGCTCAATTTAGAAAGGTACTTAGGTTACCTTACTCTGAGAACTTTTTAATCCACTGGGGTCAGAATCGAAGAAGCACCACACAGGGTCACTGAAAGTATAATTTCTGAAGACAGTGCTGTACAACCTCATTCCTCTCCATATTTTTCTCTGCTTCCTACAACAGCCATAATGTTCAAACTTGTAAAGCAGCTTGAAAATTCAAAGGCAGTTGGAGAGCAAGAAGACTAGGTGGAAGAAGCTACTGGGGTGAAGTGATGCAATAATCTATAGTCCTTAGAAATGCTTTTATTTTTTAAACATTCTGGCCTCAAACCACATTAAAGGCTAAATTCACAAGGATAAAGAGGTACTTCAGTTCTCCCTTTACCTATTAAACGGGGTTGTCTTCAATCCAGCAGATCCATCATTGATCTGCTGCAACCCTGTCCTTTGCCCCTATATTGGTCTTTCTTGGCCAGCTGCCTCTTCTGGGTTCAAGCCCAGGAGGTTTTGAGAGCAGGGACATGCCATTCTAGCCTACAACAGAATGGCAGCAGGGGTTGAGGCTAAAATAACAACAAAAAAAGCATAAAATGTCCATGTTTTAGATTGCATAAGGGAATAGAGTGCAAAAAAATAAATCAAGTCACTCAGGGGACTGACGACCTGCTATAAGGAGCTTTATTTTTAAACATGTGACTAATTTTTAAGTTGTTTTAGACTCAGCTAACAATAACTGTAATCTATTTAAATAAGAGTCCTTATCCTAATGTATTAGCTTTGTGAACTCAGTCTAAAGTTTGCAATATTTCTTTTGTGAGCCATGATGTTTTAAAATGTCAGGCCTAGTTTTCAGATCAGATTTTACCATGGATCCATGGCCCTTTACTTCGATCATTTCTGCTAAAGGACTGTTTAGTGAACTACTGCTTGGTATAGCTTGATCCTATTTAGCAGTGTAAACAGGACTTACTCCAACTGGAATACTTGTGTACTGAAGTCCCATTATTCTATACAGTGTCACAACCTGCTGGGTTAAGATCCAAGGTCTTTGACTTCTTCTCTCTTAATTAGCCCCAAAGGTAAAATGTCTGCCTTTGTTAGTATGAAGAAAGCCTAGCTCTTGTATTGCAGCTTGTTTTCTACTCTAGTTCAAACCAGGACACTCCAAGAATTTATAACAACTTTGCTAACTTTTTTTATTCCTAATGCTGTTGACTTACAGTATGTGTTTATCAATTTACTCACACAGTTGTTTCTGTGATTGGATGTGTATTTCTTTGACTGTGTTTGCTCATGCATCAGTTTATTTTCTGGATTTTTCGGTAAGGAGCTTTTGAAAAAAATAAAACTATTATACATTACCATAGGAACACTATCATAGTTTGTCGGTGAATCTGATCAGATTCCAGGACTACATTCACTGTTGTTAAGTCATTCTAGTTTACTCACAGAATAATGATGATGTGCAAAATATGGTGTCTATAGCAACCAATCAAAACACATCTACTACAGTAAACTACAATCACTATTGGTTGTTGTTTGCTATGGGCCACTGCACTAGGAACATCATTATTACTCTTCACTCTGCTTTATTGAATTGTATTTTGTTTTTACAATTTTGCTCTTTTGGAAACCTAAAAAATTACAGTTTTTGCTAAACACGAACATTTCAGTTATTATTTATCTGTTTTGAAAGCACAGCATAACGATTAGTGGTTTATTTCCTCTGCAATGCTCTTTAAAGTACAACATGAATGTTGTTTTAAATTAATTTTGAATAACCCTTACATACTTATGTAACTGCAAGCACTGTGGAGCAAATCATCCTGAATGTTTACAGCGGAAGCACTAAAAACATTCCCTCAGCTCAACTCACAGTTTATCGTTATATTTCCAGTTCCCCCTAATTCTGCATATTTTATTTTAAGCAGTCCCTTAATTTTTTTTAAGTAGAAGAAGCACTGCTTAAAGTACTTATACTGTATCGCTGGTTGATAAGTTTCGGAAGTTGGGGATAAAATTACGTTTATAGACACATGCTAAAAGCCAACTACACCAAAAAATTGTTTTTTCCTGGGGTGAGCACAAGTGGCTTACCAGACCGTTACTGATATTGTTTGGAAACTCCATTCCCCAGATTTCCTTTACAATATCTCCTTCTCTGGCCTCTCCTGGATGGCATTGTGCTCTCACAGCTAGGCCTCAAACTACCAAGTCTTTATGTTGCACTATAAAGAGTCACTCGTGTAAGAGTTTGACAGCATCATGTATCTACATGAGATACAAGAGACTCTGTGCCTTTTAAGAAGTCATCATGTGATTTAACTTGAGAGCAGCCCTAACAAGAATGAATTATACTTCCTTTCAATGATAGAACTTAAAAAGACATGTTTCCCCTTATACTTATTTGGGCACATAATAAAAATTGTCCCCTATTAACCCATCACACATAAATAGAAGGATCTTTATCTAGTCCCACTGGGTGACCAGAAAGCATGGGCTTCCTGCCTTGGAGGACCAAGGTAATTGGTACTTTAAACTACTTTACCAGTTTATAGGGCAAACCAGATTTGCCAGGGAAGCAAATAGGAATGTTGGGTTGGAGTAAACACAAGCCCGTTTCTCTAAATCATCCCCTAATGTAAAATTAAAGATTTTTTCATTGTTACTACAAGTTGAGTAAAAATTGAAATTGAATACACAAATGTCAAATATTAAAACATATTTCCAGGCGAATTCTTTTTTTTTTTAATTTTGAACAAGGGATAGATGCCCTGTCACAATTATATTTCTATGTCCCTACTGGAGAAAATCATCTTTCTATTTGCTCTGATGACCACAAGGACAGAAAGTGTAGAGAGACTCAAAATTTTATAGAAGTTACTAGAACATAAATTCATGTTAATCTCCCCAGTGGAAAAAACTATTGGATCTTAGTTCTGTCTTTGATATTGTTAACCAAAATCTTTTACTCTCTTGCATTGACCCAATATTTGAAGCCTCAGAATTGGCTCTGAAATGGTTTAAGTTGTATCTTACTGATTGCTGTCACTTTGTTTCTCTTGACAAATTGCAGTCTGAAGTTGATCTAGTCAAGTTCGGTGTTCCTCAGGGTTCAGTCTTGGGTCCCTTACTCTTTAGCATTTACATGTTTCCATTTGCTCAACTACTTACATCACATGGGCTCAATTATCACGTCTATGCTATAGACACTCAGATACAGTATATATCCACACTAAACCAGATTCTCCTTTGGCTGTTTCTCTCCTAACTGTACTATCTAACTGTACTTGTGACATAAAAACTTGGATGGCCTACAATTTCCATCAGTTGAACTGTGACAAGACTGAAGTCATGCTTATTGGTGCCCCCATCAGTTATGTAAGGCCAGTCCTGGTAGCCTATTTATCAACAGCACTGTACTTGAGCTTCAGTCTAAATTGAAAAATCTATGGGTGATATTTGTTACTAGTTTAACCTTTGATCCACATGTACAAAATTTTGTCAGAACATCTTTTTTCCACTTGAGAAACATTGCTCAGCTGCGTCCTATGCTATCATACACTGTAGCTGAAATGCTGATTCATATATTTGTGTTCTCCGACTTGACTTCTGCAATGCTCTACTTGCTGGCCTAAATCCACTATTAATCAGCTACAATATATACAAAGGTCTGCAGCCAGAATTTTCATGTGGTCTGGTACAAATGTTACCTCTAGCCTGTATTCCTTGCACTGGCTACCCATCCGGTTTCACATAGACTTTGAGATCCTCTTGCTCACCTATAAGGCTCTTCATGGCTTGGCACCCCATTATCTGAACATTTATCAGTTTACTCCCTCCCCATAACCCCAAATCTTCAAATTCTGGTCTTCTGTGTTTCCCCCCTACTCACCTACACTCAATGGGAGACAGAGCCTTCTCTTTATATGCTCCAAAACTCTGGAATTCACTTCCAAAGAACATCAGAGAGGGATGTTCTCTAAAGAAAACAGTTTTCAGATTTGATTTGAATAAGTTTAGACAAGCTTTCACACAATTGCCTCTTTTTTCTTTTGTTTTCTTTTGTGCATTTCTTGTTTTTTGTTTCTCTCATCTTTGTAAAACCCTTTGAGAAGCTACCTTTTAAGGCACTACATAAAGTAACTTTTTTTTTTAATTATTATTATTATTATTATCATCATTCCCTAATGGCTAGAAATACACTTTTTTTTAAAATCAGAAATGACGTTTATTAATGTTGAAGTCATGCAAATCTCAAAATGACAAAACATACAGAATGGTATCAAAGACTCCATCATTAACAAACCAAGCAACATAACAAAGAAAACCTTCCAGTGCTATCACTTAGACAAAAAATCCAAGAGTTTCTGCAACGTAACAGAGATAACATGTTACAATGCAGTCAGATGACATGGTAATTTTTTCACATACAGGACAATAGGAGTATCCCCACAACAGTAGACCCACCGGAAACAGAGAGCACCCCGCCCCCAACCAGGGAATGCAGGAGAGGCATAGGTTAGCTTTGAGAAAGTAATAATCAAATTACAATTGAAAGTAATTACAACAGCATCCCAAAGTTTCTCAAATTTACCCAAACATCCTCTATGCTGGTAAACTAAACAATCATATCGTAAAATAATTCTCATATTCTGCTTCCAGTCAGCAACAGTGGGAGGAGTATCCGAGGTCCAGCATGTTAGAAGTGCCTTGCTCGCCTGGAACAAGGCCTTGGAAAGGGCTTCTAATATAAATGTATCCTGCGTTACCGAGTCTAAAATACCCAAGAGGCACTGCTTAGGATCCAGAATTAAATTAGTTTGAAACACCAAATTAAGGGTAGTTACCACCTCCTCCCAATACCTATGAAGTTTTGGACATCCCCACAACATATGTATCAGATCCCTGTGGTCCCACTTGCATCTGCCACATAGGGGGTCCTGACGTAGCCCCATCACGTACAATTTTGCAGGAGTATAATGCATCCTAAGTAGAATATACAATTGAGAAATGCGATGGGAAATCATCAACAAACTAAGATGTACGGAATGCAAGGCAGCCTCCCACTGGTCATCCTCAAAAGTCCCAACATCTCGTTCCCACTGCCCACCAGCCCTACTCGGGTGTTTTTCCAAATAGTCTGTCAAATGCATGCTATAGCAGCGAGAGATGAGCCCCCTGGTCACCGTAGCAGATTGCAAGTAATTAAAAATAGGGGTAGGAGAGGAGTGCCAGAAGGCTGATGGGCCCTGAGCAGTAACTGCGTGTTTTAACTGCAAGTAGTAAAATAGTATTGTGGATGGTAGTTTATACCTAGACTGCAATACATCAAAGGAGAGAAGCTGACCATTGCTAAATATATGTTTCAAGTGAGTGATGCCATAAGCTTTCCATTTAGAAACATATTGTAATTTGGCTAATTATGGTATTGTCGCATTGTTCCATATGGGACTATAGACTGTATGACCCGTAATCTGTTGTAACTACTTAACCTTAAGCCACATTTTTTGCATTAGGCGATATGTAGGGAAGGATTTATTAGGTTTACAAAAAGATTGAGCCTCAAGACCCTCAGGCAAGGAGCTAGAGGCAGTGCAATGCAACATCACTTTTAGAGTAGAGTCATTAACCGGAGCTGGGTCAACACCTCTCTCCGCAATACCTTCATGAAAATGATGCAGCTGACTAGCAAGGTAGTACAACCATAGGTTGGAAAAGCTATCCCCCCTCTATCCTTGGGACGCTGCAATTATTCCAGCCGAAGCCGAGGTGAACGCCCCCCCCCCCCCCCAAAGCAACGAATGAAAAATGGCATTTATGATTGCAAAACTTTTCAGCGGAATCATGACTGGGGAGTTATGAAGGAAGTATAGCAATTGGGGCATAAATATCATTTTTATAAGATTTGCTGTACCTGTCAGAGATAACTAGAATTTGGACCATATCTTGACCTTATCTTTAAATCGATTCAACAAGGGAGCCACATTGAGGCGACAATAATCTAGGAAATCAGCACTAATGAGGATACCTAAATATTTGAAGGAGAGAGTAATCATCACCAAACAAAAAGTAGGCACCATGGGATCCGTGACCCCGTCCCGAGGAGAAATACACTTTAACCTCCCTAACGGTCTGATTATGTCCATATTTCTGTGCTGAAAGCGGTACATTTTTTTGCATGGAAATATGTATTTTTTTTATTGTTGGCCTGTAATTTTTAGGAATAACTCACTGAAATCTGTCCGAACAAGAGTCTAGTAAACATCCCGGGTATGATAAAACTTGAAACACAAAATCATAAATTATAATTGAATAAATAATCATAAAAAATAATAATATAATAATAATAAATTGAATTCAATAATATAATCAAACCAAAAACACTGAAATTTGAAATAAAGCTCCAAGTTCGCACATCACTGATCTTAGTCGCAGAATCGTTTTCAGTGTCTGATGACGAATTTCCCCCACGAATCGTTATCACTCAATTCTGCAAGTGGTTCTGATTTACTATCGCTGTTTTCTAGCTGGTCTAAAACCGCTTTTGACCTAAAGCGACGCTTTTTGGACGCCATGGACGTTTCTCAGTTTCCAGGCAGAAAGAACAGTAAAAATGCAGGCAGGGTGCCGGACAAAGCACTCGGGACAAAATGTATGTGAAATGGTTTGATACAGGAATGTTATACTATGTGATTTTAGTGATTTTAGTCAATGTCACTTTTTGTCATTTTCAAATTTACCGCCGTTCCGTCCCTCGTACGTCCCAACGCTCACAGGGGACGGAACCCAGATGACAGATGCCGGCATCCTCCGGATTACATTGCCAGGGACACTGCAGGAGGGACATCGCGGGAGTGCAGGACAAGGTAAGTGATCGAGGGATCCCGGAGCAGCGCCGCATGGTAAGCCCGAGTGTAGCTCGGGGTTACCGCTTGTGATACTGAAACTTTACCCCGAGCTACACTCGGGAACACCGCCAGGGGGATTAATCTGAGGAACAGTGTCTACTATAAACTCTCTCCTATTTTATCCTTTTGCATGCAACATTCACAATATGGCAATCAACTGCACCGAAGAGTGACCACTAAGAGTGGATTAGAAAAATATAGGACATTATTGTGGTTTTGCATATATGTGCATAATTCCATATAGAAAGCATGCTGTATATGGTTACTGATCTAGAAAACTAAATACAGACAAAACATGTATATGTAACATATAGAAAGCACATAGCACGGGTTATCCAGCAAATGTCAAGATACAGGTTTTAAATCCTCTTGTATAGGTGATGGGTCCACTTGTTATCTATAGTCAGTTTCTCATGAAAGCATTATACATTTGAGCAGCAGTATCTCTGGAAAATGTGAATTACAGTATATGCTCTGTTTTTTATACTGAGAAAAGCAGGATGCCACTTGAAACTATGTGATACCTTTTACAATTGATACTTGAATATATTGTAATAGAGGACAGATAATGAGTCATTTTCACTCTAAGTCTGCTGATCAACACCTAGCATAATATCCATGTACATGTGTTACTGAGAAAGCAAGCAAAGAACATGAAAAAGCCTATTCACTTTGGAAGCCCATCGGACATTCAGCCCACTGCGATAATTTAGGAAGGACACAGCCAATTTTCTACTCTCTATGTGCGAACGTCTTACATTATCACAGCTCACTATTTTAGTAGCCTACACATTGTAAAAGCTCACACTGTTATGTTCATTATCATAGTCTCATTATGGATACATAAATGAGAAGAAAAACCACAAAGCTCCTAGTCCAGTTACTTATATACCTAGTGATACAAAAAAGGGTAAGGGGGCAAACTGTAACTTAGATTTCACCTGCAATGGTCAGATTCCAAATAAAGTATAAAGCAGCATTTAACCTGCTCTCACATACACTCTACCATTTATTATCTGTTGTTTGAATATCTAATAGGTATTAAGAAAACCATTCATTCATTTACGCAAGTAAAAGCTATTAATTACAGATGGGTAATACTTTAAAGCTCAATTGAACAACATTTAAATCAGCTAAATACATTCCGGGTGCAGCAAAGCAAAGGTGTTAATTGCCTTGCAGGTTTTTTTCTTTAAAAATCGGTGTAACGGAACCGGACCCAGACCGCACTTGGGTATTTCCGTTAGACTCCAGCTTCCCTGTCCCTACACAAAATCCCCAGACACCACCGCTGATCATGCAGGAAATAGACAGCACCAGACTCTCTTAAGACAGGAAGTCAACTGCTTTATTTTAACACAAAAAACAAGATATATACACAGGGTGGGGAAATACAACCAGGAAAAGGAAACACATCATCAGGCCCTCCCATCAGGGGGAAGGGCTGCAGGAACCACCCCCCACCAACCCAAGACACACAATAGAACAATGGAACAACCACATGGCATTAGACAATACAGGAACACATGCATCCCATAATAGTTTGCTGGCCAGCAAGACACTTGGCAGTGAACAATGAACAACCCCCACACGCAACCTATACATGTCTACACAATATCCGGACAGAGCATCCTGCACCCCTTACAGGCACGGTGCCTTTACACATAAGAGGGATTTGGGGAGATGATACAGAGGTCCCCCCACCCACAAAAGTCACTCCCCTCACAATCGGTCACAACATAGTAGAAAAGCTTGTGTCCTACCAGAAGGCTGCACATTGGGATGCTTGCTCTCTGGGAAAACAGTGGTCCCATTACAGAGGTCTGACACACTCCTTGTTGAGTCAGATCTAAAGCTTTGAACTCCAAATTAAGCAAGAGCTTTGCAGATTGCAAATTCTGACCCAGTAGGGGGTGTGTTGGACCTCTGCAATGAAATGACTGTTTCCTCACAGAGAGCAAGCATCTCATGCTGCATCTGCTGGCAGGACATGGGCTTTTCTACTCAGGTTGTGGCTGCTTTAGAAAAAAAATGAACTGACATTCATTCAACTAAGACGTTGTTCACTTTTTGTTTTGATGCACCTAGAATGTATTTAGCTTATTTAGACTGAGGGCTCAATTGGCCTTTAAAACTTTTTGTATCATATTACAAAACACAGTTTTGATATTAATCCAAGGTATTGTTGCATTTTAAGGCTCCTTTCACAAGAAGTTCTAATCAGGTCTGCCTGTCAGTTTTTAAGAGAGACTTGATTGAACCTTCTATTCTCCGCTATGAACCTATGAACACCTGCCTACCCCCGATGTTATCCAATCCAAAAAAAAAAGAAGGAGATCCATCACTCTCCATCTAGGTGATCAGACTGGAGGGCAGTTGGGTCAATTTACACTCAGTTACCCATAGAACAGAGAGGGCTCTGTATGTGTCTGCTCTATATGAACAGTGGGGCGGACACAGACCTGTCATCCTCCCACTCTGCTCTGATCAGCAGAGGATCAACAAACAGTTCCTCTGCTGATCAAATCAGAGTAAGCCCCATGTGAAAGGGGCCTAATTTATGTTTCTGCAATATTAGTATAGAACAGGGGTCTCCAAACGTTCCAAACACAGGGCCAGTTTACTGTTTTTCTTATTTCTGGAGGGCCACACTGTGGCCAGTGGGAGTAGAAAATGCCCCAGTGTAAACAATGTCTGTGGCTAGTATGAGGAGAAATAGTGCCCCATCGTTAGTGTCAGTGGGAGGAATAGTTCCCCTATCACTGGTGTCAGTGGCAGGAAAAATGTCCCCTTCATTGGTGTCAGTGGGAGGAACAGTGTTCCAAAATTTATGTCAGTGGAATGATAAACCATCACTGGTGTCACAGAGAGGAATAGTGCCCCATTGTTGTTGATATCAGTCAGAGGAATTCTTCCCCATTTTTGGTGTCAGTGGGAGAAATAGTGCCCCATCGTTGGAATCAGTGGGAGAAATAGTGCCCCATCGTTGGTGCCAATGGCAGTAATAGTGCCCCCTTGTTGGTGTCAGTGGCAGGAATAGTGCCCCATTGTCGGCTTCAGTGGGAGGAATAGTGCACCATCCTTGGTATCAGTGGAAGGAATGATGCTTTATCAGTGTTGTTAGTGGGACAAGTAGTGCCTTGCATCAGTAAAAGAAGGGCCAAGGGCTGGATAAAGGCAAGCAAAGGGCTGCATCTGGCCCGTGTGTAGCACTCTGGAGACCACTGGTTTAGAAGATAGAAATTAAACACTCACTTCTTAATTATTACATTTATTCTATTAAAGGAGTTCTACAGTCACAGCATACACTTTTTTATTTTGTAACATCAGCATTGTAATATCAGTACAAACAATAGTTATTTTTTACCTTTTTTTTATTTTTTGCCTTTCATGTTGTGCATGCTGCCTATCTGCTGGTCAACTCTTTCCACAACTTCTTGGATTCCCTGCATGCTTTGCTTCTACTCTGCTGTTTGCTTTCACTTTCTAAGGATTACATATCCTATGTTGCATTGCTGCCTGCAAACAGAGATCCCTATACTGACTCTGCTTCCTAAAACTCCTCCTCTCAGCACCTCTGTAGTTCAGAAGGCAGGCTCTGTGAAATGTGTGACAGAGGAGTGCCTTCCAGAAGGACATAGTAGATATGTGTCAGAGAATAAAAGTAAATGTGTGGAGATCTTCACAAACTAGGTTTACAAACTTCAAGATTGTTTAGATTAATAGCAGTAGGCCAAACATAAGTGAAATTAAACAATGAAATTAATATATGATTTTACATTTTAACCATAGATATGCTTTAAAAACATAATACATGTTCATATCATACATTTTATTGATATGCTCTGCCAGCAATGTGAAACATGGTGATAGGGTCGTTATAATGTATATAAAAAATGTTTGCTTTCTTTTAACCTTGGCAACAGTCCTCTGGTGTGTATGGAACTTCCCAGAATTCCTATCTTCCAGCTCAAGGGACAAGCTCACTGCTTTAGACAGAAGCACACAAGGAACATCGGGTGAAATTATTGATGCCCTCCACAAATGAAAGAATGCTTTGAATGATCCTGCAACAATAAAAGATTTGCAAGAACTGCAGTTTTTCTAACTACAACGGCGATTTGTAATAATGTAGTAATAATGTATAATTTCAGATTTGTAATATTGTGCACTGAACTAGTTAGGTATGCAGAAAACTGTGCAGTAAGGCACTTTATAGATGTGTTGCATGTGCATAGCTATGAAAGGGTCTTTTGGCTATCAGCTAAACTAACCATAGCTCTAGGAAGAAGCAGTCCCAGAATACTGATAAACAAATGATAAGATGAAAAAATTGGTAGCTTGAACAAATCCACAATGATCAAAAGGAAAGTTTTCTCAGATAACATGCTGTGGCACTTGGAATTGCTCTTCATTGCAAACTGCTGGGAAATAACAACTACAAACTACAACTGCAAATACATGTTGCATAATAACACATAAATAAAAATAGATACACTTACAAAGTAAGATATGACAGGGTGGTGGTTGCAATTATTTTTCATTTAAATAGAAAAATCTTGCTTTATCTAAACCAAACCATCAGTTTAAACCTTGATGGTAAAAAAGCAGGTACTAAACCATATGCCAAACATTTTGATGGCCAAGTAATTGAACATGATTATAAAAGGTATAACAAGCTGTGACTCAATGTTTTTTAGGGAAACATGACTAAACACAAAAGAATAATAACACCCAGAGTAACAAAAGAGAACAAAATAACGAAGCGTAGAAGTAGAAGAAGAAGGGAGGGTACACCAGTACTCCAGCTAGTCCTAGCTAAAGATGCCTGCCCAACCCCAATGCCCTTCCTTTTACAATATAAATTATTGTACCACAATCTCCCAAGTGTTTTCTACCTTCAACTCAAAATAATATCCATGACATCAATGTTTAATGTATTCCATGCATTAACAGGCATTTCATTGAAATTGACTTTGTGAGTGTGGATGGCTCGACATGCCTTCAGCAACTGGAGTTCGAGTTTTGGTGGGTAAGAGAGGCTTGGAGTGGAGAAATATTTGATAATGTAATCCAAATGTGATTTAGTGATTAGTTGTTGTATTGTCTCCCATTATATTGTAAAGTGCTGAGCAACCTGTTGGCGCTATATAAATCCTGTATAATAATAATAGTTTAGATTTTTCATAATTTTCAGTCCTGGTCAATGGTGTGGCATTAAACCACTTAGTAGTTTCTTGCATCTCTCAGAGACTTCAATAGCAAGTTCTCTGTATTTTTATTCCCAGGTCTGCATAACTTTCCTGGCTGTTGTGATTCTATTCCACTCTACCCAAATTATTTATTTATTTATATTACAGAGAATGCAATCAGAGCTTCTTCGGACATCTAAAGATGAGCAGATAAATCTAAATCTACAAGATGAGTGAGAGACACAATTGGAAATATGACAGATAAGGGGTGCTTGCTACTGAAACTCCATTATATATTCTTAACTAACTGGGTAATTGGGAATCAGTTGAGGGGGAAGAGGTGCACCAGCTCTTCAGCTAGTCTTAGCTAAAGATGCCTGCCCCATACTAATATCTTTCCTTGTATATTATAAGTCATTGTCCCATCATCTACCCAACGTTCACTACCTTCAACTCAAACTGATTTAGTAGTTAGTCTAGATTTTTGAATTTTTAGTCTTGGTCAATGGTATGCTCTCCTTCATTCCTCCTACCACTCCATCCCCCACAGCCACTTCCTCCTGTACCACTACCCCCTCCCTCCTAGATTGTAAGCTCGAAAGAGTAGGGCCCTATAACCCCTCATGTGCTGTTTGTAGTTGCTGTAATGTTTCATGTATTGTCCCCCCCTCTATTGTACAGCGCTGAGCAAACCCTTTGGCGCTATATAAACTCGATGTAATGTAATGTAAAGTAATGTAATGGTATGGCATCTCTCAGGGACTCCATAAACAAGTTATCTGCAGATTTGCATAGCTTGGCTGGCTGTTGGATATTGACTCTCTCCATGGATTAAAAAATATATTATAGGGAAACATAATGCAATGGGAACAACTAAACATTAACAGGGAAACCAAAAACTACAAGGTGAATAAGAACAGCAGTTGGAAATATGGAAGGCAAGTGGGACTGCCACTAAACCTCCATGGGATATTTTCAACTAGTTGAGGAAAGTCAACTGAAAGGAGTCACCCATTAATATGTTATATATTGCTAGGTAAATATGTCAGAATGCAATGTATTATTTTATTAGACATGCAGAAGTTATGGTACAAACATCTAAATCAGGAGAGACATTTCTGGCACAAAAACTTCATTTTGTTTCCCAGACATCAGACAAGCCTGAGTGGTTTGTCAGCATGACACATAATTTTCAGACTCTGAGGAAAAGAAAGACATGTGTTTATGGGGAGCTGGTTATCTAGTGTTAAAACTCTCCGGCATGAATCATGGAGGAGTATTGACAACTGTTGCTTTTCTTTGTACTCCAAATGGAAAAAATGCTTGAATAGCAGCTGGGAGAATAATTAAAGATGGAAAATAAGCTGTCAAATGCCTCTGTGTCTCTGTCTGCTACGACATAACTAGTGTTTAACTTAATGTACTATTGTTCCACACATGGAAAAAAAAAAAATCACAAAAAGGGCAGATTTCAGGAACCTCCTTACCAAGCTCTCACTAATACAATGTCAATACATTTCATTGACATCCACACCATTTGTGTCTATTATTATAGGAATTCTCAATACTTTACAGCATTACTGTGGGAACAAAGCAATTCTAACTACAGATGGAAAGTGATTCTAGCACACTAACATCCTTAATTTTTTTTATAAAGTATAGTGTGATGACAAATAATAAAATATTTGTACCAAGAAGCTTTTTGTTAATATTAAACACTGAACATCCATACATTAATGAAGTACTGTAGTCCTGCTGTGCAGATTTCTTCTGTCTTTCTGCTCCAATGATGGCGGTCAGTAGGACAGAAATTTTGGAGAAATAACTCCAACAGAAACATACACAGCATCAAACCTAACAGACATAACCTAACCTTTGGCTACTTTTTTGGAACATAAAGCTGAACTCTAGGCAACTATAAAAGATACAAATTATTCATCATTACTTCATTAAATGTATTTTTTTTAATACATTGTAATTGCCTGAATTTATTTATTTATTACAGGTACTTATATAGCATTGTCAGTTTACACAGCAATTTACATATACAGTATATTGTATAGTCACATCAATCCCTTCCCTCAAGGAGCTCACAATCTAAGGTCCCTAACTCACTTTCATACGAGCACATACTAGGGCCAATTTAGACAGGAGCCAAGTAACCGAATTTGATTTGGTAATGGCCTCCCACAGTCATCAATACAGCACATGTCAGGAATGGACTTGCCAGTGGTGGTGGGACTCACCTGCCTTGTGGGCTGCAGTACCAGTGCTGGCTAGCGGGTGCTCTCAGCAACCAGAGGCTCACTCCTGCAATGAGCCATCACCTGAAGCTGATTACAACAGGTGTATTTAAGGAACGGCCTGGCCTGTGATCAGGGCCTTGGTGTATGTTTCCCATGGGCCCCTGTACCTGCATCCTGTCTGCTTTCTGCCTGATGCAGATTCTGCTTCGATCCCTGACTCTGCATGAACTCCGCCTGTCCTGACCTTGGCTATTCCTGACTACTCTTCTGCCTGCTCCTTGTGCCCTGCCTGCCCATTTGCTACCGACCCGGCCTGCCCAACTACGCTTAGTATTGTTTCTATTGTTATCTGTTGGAGGTTTCGATTGGTTTGTTTGCACTGTGTTATTGTTTAGTCTTGCACTTCATCTATGTTTTGTTTAGTCTTAATAAATTGTCTTATTCATACTATACCTGAAGTCTGCGTTTCCCTGTGTCAGTCCACACATTTCTGGTCATACCCGGATCCCTAACAGCACAGTTCAGACAGGAGGAGGGAGAACCAGCACAAAGGGTCTATTGTACCGTAGTGCTTATGTGCTAACAAGGGATATATTGATAGAAGGAGAGATCAGAGTTACAGAGAAATAAGCTCATCGGTCTTCTTTCACTGTGCACTCCCAGACTGGGAGAGGGACAGGTCCTGTAAGCATTGCACCTACTCTGTGCAGATCCTCCTCTTCTCGGGTCCCCTGGTGGCAATCCTGGCTCCTTCTCTTCTTTATGTGTACCCATTGAAAGCCTTTTGCTATGGAGGCACATGGTGTCCGCTTGCTCCCAAGCTGTGGGTCTATGGAGCCGAGCACCATAGACACACACAGTGGGACCTAGCCCCACCCCCCACTTCCTCCTCACTGCATTTGACTGACAGCCAATGGCTCTCACTGCTGTTGGAGTTCCTGTGTTAAGAGGAAGCAAGGGAAGAAGAGATGCAGCCATAGAATTTTTTATTACTTTAATGCAAGGAATGCATTAAGAAAAAAAAATTTTTTTTAGCTTTTGTATCACTTTAAAGAAATGTTGCAACTTGTATGCATTGTGTAATGACTGTAGATCAGATGCCTGTAATGTGGATCACCTTGAAAATTAGCTAAAAATCAATCCTTAGAGTTGCAATACATGCTTCCTCCATGCACATTTGAAGTGAATTGTAGGCGGGTTATTCAGCGCTTCATCACACGCAGAACGCAGGATTCTTATGAGCACTTAAAGTCACTTTATGAACATTTATATGATATTATCCTCAATAGATTCATGATATATATTCACTTGTACCTTTTTATTGTATTTGAATATTTTTAGCGCTGCACATGTTTGTTTACATTCTGAAAGCCCAACTGCAAGGAATAAGTGCTCAATAGCACAAATAAAACATAACCTGCAAACAGTACACACCAGACTTGTTAGTGCTTCTGCCTGCTATACAGGATATGCATTTGTTGTGGTGCAGTGTATTCTGGATGAGCTACATCTAAGTTGTTTCAGACTGCATATAGAGAAATAACCTACATAGTTCATCTCTCTCCTTGCTGCAACTGAAATCTTTTTAAACTTCAGACAGAAAGTGATGCAGATGGCCAGTGCTGGGGACATGGCTGACATCGTAAACAGGAAGATCAGGACATTTCGGTTTTTGTAATACTGACATGAGATGAGATTAGCAGCATGGAGTAAACAGAGCCAGACTTTCCATTGAAAAACATCAGCCATCCTTACATTTATCTATTACAGTTACTGTATTTTTATAGCGCTGACAATCTACACAGCGCTTTACATACACTACATTCACAGCAGTCCCTGCCCTCAGGAAGCATACAATCTAAGGTACATGCATCTCACATGCACGCACACATATGTGGGCCAATTTAGATGTGAGGCAATTAACCTACCTACAAACCAGCATGTTTTTGGAGTGTGAGAGAACATTGAAGGAAACCTTTGCAAGCACTAGGACAACACTTAGGGCCAGTTCACACTACATGCAAAACAAACAGAAAGTAGGTTATATGGTTGTCAGTGTCATAGTTCACATCAGTGCTGCTTGTATTTCCAGTGCATTCCAGTTGCAGAAAAAAAAGTAGAACGTGCTGCATTTTTTCTGCACAGAACTATACTGGAACACATTAAAATGCATCAAAAATGCACTAGAACGCACCATAAATGCACTGAAATGCACATATCCCTATTTAAATTGAAGAATAAGAGAGAGAGAAAAATTATCTGGAATGCATCAAAAACGCACTGGAATGCATCGAAAACACATAGAAAATGAGGCAAAAACGTGGCAAAAATGTGCATGCAAAAACGCATCCAGAACACATCTGGACTTCGTTTCTATAGTGGGAACCAGCCCTCAAATTCCCTGCAGATGCAGTGGGATTTAAACTGGTGATCTCTTTCCTGTAAGGCAGCAGCATAAAACTCTAAACAACTGTACATGTTCCATTGACTTTATAAATCTGTTTGGGTGATGCAGACTCATTATTATGAATGAAGATATGCAGTCTGAAATGCTGGTTTGGTATTCTAATGGCATGCTGGCTAAGCTAGCAGCCAATTGAAGATCTAACCTAGTTCTGATCATGTTTACTATGCCTTCTTTATGCCTAGTGTTGTAACACCTGATTATGCACTTGGTGTGGGGAAGCTCCTTACATAGGTACATACTGTACATAGTTATTCAGTGAGAAAAAAGACACCAGACTGTCAAGCACAGTCTTACATGTTGGAGACTAACCTTTCACAGCTACAGTATATCAATTTGTTTTATGTCACTTTTTGAGAAAAAGTTTACTCTTTTATGGCTTATTTTTGCCCTATATTTATTTTATTGTAATAACCCACGTGTATAGAAAAAATACAAATGGCCACTGAAAACAATTACAAGGTACGCATGACACTATGACATGCATTAGTACTTGTAATTCAACCTCGCTTTCTCTGCTTGTTCTTATTCAGCAGATGTGTTTATCATGTTTTCCAAAAGTACTTCTTTTTTTTCAAATCTTCTAAACACTATATTTCCAGAAAGCCTCTTAGCTGTTCGATCATTTTTACATTTTCTGTAAAATGGCCCCTATGGCTTCAGTAAGTCAGAAAAATAAATTCAGAGTGAACAGAGTGAAGGAGACTGGCAGGGGAGATTCAATGTAGAAGAGGCCGTGGAAGTAATAATTCATCATTTTGCAGTTTTGTCAATTATTCATTGTGGGTGGCATTTCATTTTGAAAAAGCACTCCAGAAAAGTCATTTGATGAGCTGTGTTTTGTGTTTGAATTCAATCTTTCTGGAGGATTGCTAAATATATATTCATTCTGACTGCTTCTAACCAATAGCAGATTGTCAAGGGTAATTGTAGGTACACACATTAATTTTGTGCAACAAAGACCTCCCACATTTCGACACGCCAACGGTCGCAAAAGTTCATGCATATACCTAAACAAAATTTTAGCTGTCAACTGGAACTCAGGTCAGAAAAAAAATCTGGGAGCTAATTAAAATTTGATAAAATAATTGCCTTTGTTTTCACCTGCCTTCTCCCTATTTTGACATACTGTATTACACTTTTGCCCATTTCATAAGTTCATCAAACTTTAAAAGTGCATTAAAAAAAATTACAGCTTATAGGAATCTCGCCAGCTTCACTCTACTGAAAAGGATCTATACGGCCTGATTAAAGGTGGTGGGTGTTATTGGAAAAATGTCAACAAAAAACAGTGGTACATCTTTATTTACAAATAGATAAGATATTTTCTTCTTCTGAAGCAAATAAAGAATTAGCCCAACAAAGTTTTATAAATAGGATACAATTTAGAAGCTATTTCAATAAAAACATCAACTTTAACACTCTAAATGCCCCAAAGTGTACTTTGTGAAAGTGTAATGTGGAGCTTCAGAGTTAGTCATTTTGGTGGAACATTAGCCAAAACTTTTGGATTAGGTGGAGAAGTGTTAGCATCTTTTTGGAAGGTTGTTCATTGTGTGTCCCCATTAGAAAATTAGATGTCCTTCCCAAACGGCAGCTGGCATCGCACCTATTCATGGCTACCAAGCTGACGATCGCGAGGGCTTGGAAGACTCCCCTCCTCACCTTCGAGGCTGTCAAAAATCGGATGAACTTTATAATGGTTAACGAAAAGCTGACGGTTATACTAATAGACACCCATACAAAGTTCCTGCAGACCTGGCGTCCCTTGTTTGATATAGCCCAACCAGTCCCTCTTGTCGACATAAAATTTACATATTTTTTTTTTTTTTTTTTTTCCATCGCGGTCCCCCTGGAGCCCTTATCTCTAATTTTTTTTTGAGTCCTTTCTCTTCGTTCCTCTCTTTCCTTCTGTTTAGTCTGTTTTTACGTTATTTGTGCTGATTGTGATTTCTGCTTTGAGTGCTGTACCAGCAATACTATATCCATATGCTGAACTCCATCGAGAGCCCTGCATGTGGAGTACCTATTTGCATTCAGTGAGGCTCCATTTTTCATCTTCCCCGCCTTCTGTGTGCTGATATAGTGACAACTTTTTCTTATAGTTTATTATGTCATTGGTTTCTAAATGTCTACCATTTTTGCAACTTATTGTTTTGTTTTCCTTTTTTATATATGACACTTGTGTACGAAGTTTATTTTCTTGTCTTTCCATCAGTACATACTCTGTATTATTCATCAGAAAACTTGTATGTTTTATTCCTGTCGGTCAGTGCATCTGTCTTTGACTGATTCTCTGCTGTTATCTACTCTGCAATAAAATCCTTTGTAAAAGAAAATTAGATGTCCTCTCATGTCCTGTCCCTGTGACAACTGTCAAAACAGAAGTACATGAAGAAAAGTCCAAACTTTACAGTTGTTACAGGAATGCAAGGTGAGAACTTCTGTTTTAATGATGACTGTCAACAATGGAATTTACCTTCATTTTTGGGAGATTTGCTTTAATTTTCTGTTGTGTCACGGGCAGCAATAAAAGCATGACAGAGATTCAGAACAGTTTACCTCTGTATCCAAAAAAAGTTTTGTCTGGCTTTCCACTTAAAGATTAATATTTCCAAAAGCTAAGGCTTATAATATTTTGTCATCTGTGAAATCTTTTTTCTTATTTTACTCTACTGATCCATTTACTTTATTCATTTACTTTATCTGTCCACCAGACTTTCTTTTACCTTATTCCACCTTTCATCCACCTTACCTCCTCTTTTCAACTTTCATCTGTGACAATAGGAGGAATATTTGTGTGAAACTAGGTAGAATATATTTCTTATTCAAGCACATATCACATTTTAATATTTTAGAATACTTTTAAAAGGAAATAGATTTATTGTACTTTTCAGACCTTTCACTAATCACAGCCATACAGTTTTTCATTGTAATTTACAGCAGTACTGTAATTTAGGTGGAGAATCTTTTTTCCCTTTGCTGAAGATATCGTTTTCTAAGTGCCCTCACTTGATCTCCCAGCCCAGCTGAATTCACTTTTATCACTAGGTCTGGGGATTTAGGTATAAATCTGTGACATCTCCAACTATTAGATGAAAGCGTGATGGATGGTATGAGCTACACCTGCAAACAAGACTCCTCACTGGTTGTCACTGCCAATCACACCTACCATCTGTCTTCCATTTACCTAGCGTAAACCTGACAGTCCTTTCCCTCATTGTTTCATTTTCTTATCACGGAGAGGCATCTAATGTTTTCTCCACGGAGGACATTGGGTTATAGAAAAACTAATTCATGGATACAAGAGGGCTGATCTTATATCTTCCTTTGCTCGCAATCTGCCAGGCTAAAGGAAAAATATGCTTACACTTAACTTCTTTTCACTTCACAAACTCAAAACAGCTTGCCTAGACAGTTGGCATTAATTGCAAGTAAAAAGTTCCAATATATATTCTAATATATAAGTACCAGTATATATATTTTTCCTCATAACCTCAGAGCAAGGCATTCCACTCTTCCTGCTGACCTCTACACAACACAGTAGTGATATAGAGATCAGCAGGAGGACTGAGCACTGTGGAGACAAAGGAGATGGACACTTTTGAAAGTGTTGGCTTCTGTACTGACTTCATATGAAGATTTCTCATGAATGAAGCAGTATTCTGGTGGCTTCTAACTAGTAGCCAGAACCGTTTATCTTTCAGACACTATCATTCAGAATACTTACAGACTTTTATACTTCATTATGATTCAGTGAAGCTAAGCACAATTAGAACGTTAGAAGTAAGTCATTGCAGGTATCTTTAACTGATAACTGAAAATTACAATATTTTGCACCTTGGTTTTTGCCCTATTCAAATCACAACTAAAGTATCACTTTTTTTTCTCTCTGTAGACCTGCATGTTATGATTTTAAACAGATTTGTGCTAGGAAATCCCTAAAATACCTTTTTTCTCTCAGTGAAATTGCTGCTTCATTTATTCATTTCCTCCATCTTTAGTGCTCTAGGCTGGCATTGCTGAGTTAGTGCCACTTGCCTTAGCACAGGTGTCTTCACACAGACCTGAACTCTTGAGGAAGAGCATACCATTGTGCTCAAACATTTGCATACCCTGGTAATGATATTAAAAATATGACTAATCATGCCAAAAAACTGTCTTTTATTTAAGGATAGTAATCATATGAAGCCATTTATTATCCCATAGTTGTTTGCCTCCTTTTTAAATCATAATGCTAGCAGAAATCACCCAAATGGCCCTGATCAAAAGATTACTTCTCCTGGAATGTTTGGCCTTAGTACAGACACACAAGGTGACACACACAGGTTGAAATGACAATTAACGGTTAATTTCCCACATATGTGGCTTTTTAAATTGCAATTAGTGTCTGTGTATAAATAGTCAATGAGTTTGTTAGCTTTCATGTGGATGTACTGAGTAAGCTAGATACTGAGCCATGGGGAGCAGAAAAGAACTGTCAAAAGACCTGCGATATCCAAAGCCTTGAATATGCCACACACAGGTTGAAATGACAATTAACGGTTAATTTCCCACATATGTGGCTTTTTAAATTGCAATTAGTGTCTGTGTATAAATAGTCAATGAGTTTGTTAGCTTTCATGTGGATGCACTGAGTAGGCTAGATACTAAGGCATGGGGAGCAGAAAAGAATTGTGTTACAAGGTAATAGAACTTTATATAGATGGAAAAGGATATAAAAAGATATCCAAAGCCTTGAATATGCCACTCAGTACTGTTCAAGCACTTGTTAAGAAGTGGATAATTCAGGGATCTTTTGATACCAAGCTTTGTCAGGTAGACCAAGAAAGATTGCAGCCACAACTGCCAGAAGAATTGTTTGGGATACAAAGGAAAACCCACAGTTAACCTCAAGTGAAATATATGCTGCTCTGGAAAAAGATAGTGTTTTTGTTTCAAGGAGTACAATACGACAATACTTGAACAAAAATGAGCTGCATGGTCAAGTTGCCAGAAAGAAGCCTTTACTGCACCAACGCCACAAAAACACCAGGTGAGGCGTGTCAAGATGTTGTTGGGAATATTGTAACAGGGCCATTTGGGTGATTTCTGTTATCATTACAATTTAAAAAAGAGCTAAACAACTATGTGATAATAAATGGATTCATATGATCACTATCCTTAAATAAAATACAGGTTTTTGGCATAATCAGTCATATTTTCAATATAAATACCAACATTTCACAATTTCTGCCACGGTACGCAAACTTTTGAGCACAGCTGTAGGATGGTTTCACCAAGTCTATCAGGTTACTGAGTATACTAGTACAACCTCTAGTGCCTGTTGGAATGCACAGTCATACATGGACACTGTGTGCAACAGCTGTAACCAGAAACTGTAGATAAGGCTATGAAAATAAAAGCTCTTAGTAAAGTCCCATATCTACAGTATTTCTGTGACTTTGGGGCTTTAACAGTTTGTGGAGTGTGGGTGGAATCCATTGAACCCCAAAAAACTAGACAAAGGGAGATTATACAGGGGAAACTCCAAAAATTAGAATATCGTGCAAAAGTTAATTTATTTCAGTAATGCAACTTAAAAGGTGAAACTAATATATGAGATAGACTCCTTACATTCAAAGCAAGATAGTTCAAGCCGTGATTTGTCATAATTGTGATGATTATGGCTTACAGCTCATGAAAACCCCAAATCCACAATCTCAGAAAATTAGAATATTGTGAAAAGGTGCAATATTCTAGGCTCAAAGTGTCCCACTCTAATCAGCTAATTAAGCCATAACACCTGCAAAGGGTTCCTGAGCCTTTAAATGATCTCTCAGTCTGGTTCAGTAGGAATCACAATCATGGGAAAGACTGCTGACCTGACAGTTGTGCAGAAAACCATCATTGACACCCTCCATAAGGAGGGAAAGCCTCAAAAGGTAATTGCAAAAGAAGTTGGATGTTCCCAATGTGCTGTATCAAAGCACATTAATAGAAAGTTATGTGGAAGGAAAAAGTGTGGAATAAAAAGGTGCACAAGCAGCAGGGATGACCGCAGCCTGGAGAGGATTGTCAGGAAAAGGCCATTCAAAAGTGTTGGGGACTTTCACAAGGAGTGGACTAAGGCTGGAGTCAGTGCATCAAGAACTACCACGCATAGACGGATCCTGGACATGGGCTTCAAATGTCGTATTCCTCTTGACAAGCCGCTCCTGAACAACAAACAACGTCAGAAGCGTCTTACCTGGGCTAAAGAAAAACAGACCTGGTCTGTTGCTCAATGATCCAAAGTCCTCTTTTCTGATGAGAGCAACTTTTGCATCTCATTTGGAAACCAAGGACCCAGAGTATGGAGGAAGAATGGAGAGGCACACACTGCAAGATGCTTGAAGTCCAGTCTGAAGTTTCAACAGTCTGTGTTGATTTGGGGAGCCATGTCATCTGCTGGTGTTGGTCCATTGTGCTTCATTAAGTCCAGGGTCAACACAGCCACCTACCAGGAGATTTTGGAGCACGTCATGCTTCCTTCCGCAGAAGAGCTTTATGGGGATGCTGACTTCATTTTCCAGCAGGACTTGGCACCTGCCCACACTGCCAAAAGCACCAAAACCTGGTTCAATGACCGTGGGATTACTGTGCTTGATTGGCCAGCAAACTCGCCTAACCTGAACCCCATAGAGAATCTATGGGGCATTGCCAAGAGAAAGATGAGAGACATGAGACCAAACAATGCAGAAGAGCTGAAGGCCGCTATTGAAGCATCCTGGTCTTCCATAACACCTCAGCAGTGCCACAGGCTGATAGCTTCCATGCCACGCTGCATTGAGGCAGTAATTGCTCCAAAAGGGGCCCAAACCAAGTACTGAGTACATATGCATGCTTATACTTTTCAGAGGTCCAATATTGTTGTATGTACAATCCTTGTTTTATTGATTGCATGTAATATTCTAATTTTCTGAGATTGTGGATTTGGGGTTTTCATGAACTGTAAGCCATAATCATCACAATTATGACAAATCACGGCTTGAACTATCTTGCTTTGCATGTAATGAGTCTATCTCATATATTAGTTTCACCTTTTTAAGTTGCATTACTGAAATAAGTTAACTTTTGCACAATATTTCTCGAGTTTCAGCTGTACATGCTCCATGTAAACAGGGATCTAGTTCATGCTGGTCCTTGTATTTCAGTGCAACAAGGAGCTTCTATTTCACTTTGCTGCATGATTTCATGTGCTTTTTTCATAAACTACACATATTAAATGTAGACATTATCTACTAAAAACAACTATATTTTTTATACAGGAAGAAATGTCACACACTGTGATCCTTATTAAACAAAAAGTTTAACAAAAATATGTGCTCTTCTATTAAACAAGTGCTAATAATAAAGTTTCGGCTAACAATACTTTTAGATCTAAAACTTTAAGATCTTTAAATTAAAGCTATTGGAACTTTCATTCTTGAAATATTTAGCCTTCCAGTCAGACATCATTTTGCTGGTATATTGGCCTTTTACAGAACAGATTTAGCTCTAGGATATTTTGGTCTGTGCTACTTGGATCGCTCATACAACAATGTATTTTGCAGAGTTGACAAATGTTTGACAGGCCAGTTTTATTGAGCCAGTTTTATTGAACATGAATCAAGTTGGTTAAAAATGTCATCTGAACCCTGGGTTACTATACCCCATATACAGTACTAAATGCCATAACACATTAGGTTAACATCAGTTATGCTTAAATAACCTTCATAAATAGAGTAATTACAAAATATAAATATTAGAAGCTGACCTGTTTTTAAAGTTACATGTTTGGTAAATTCCAGGTCACAATGAAAAGCAACAGTATCATTTTTTCAGATATTCTGCACCTTTTATATAAAAAGCAGTCCATTAGCTCAAGTCCAACATATTTGCCTAGGCTGAGATGATGTCATCAGTCTGCTGCAGACAGGAGGAAGTACTCAGTCCCCTCTTCCCAAGTGATCAGATTACAACAATGTAACTTTGTATACAAAATACCATAATGAAAAGAAAGATGTCACTGGGGGTGATATTTATTTACCCATAGATCCCTGTATGGGATTATCTTAGCAGTGGCCACAGCAGACAGCAGGTCTTGGTGAAAACACATGTGCAGTCAATTTACAGAGTCTATTCACAAATGCACAGGCATCATAACAGACAACAAAGAAACTAAATCCTTGCCACTTTGGGTGACTTACTAACACACTGAGCCACAACTAATTGCCCTGGAGATACTTACTGCTGTCCAGACAAACACAGCTGTCAGGGGCGAAAAACAGTCCTAGCCCAACAGGCTTACTCTCACTTCACAGGTTATGATTGTCACCACACAGGATGTTTTCTGCTCTCCAGTCTGACATGCAAAAAGAACCGGGTTCTAGGGTAGAGCATGCTTCATAAGTAGACTGGGAGTTTTACAGAGCCCAGAGTAGCCATACTTGCTTCAGCTGGGCTCATTAACCCCTCAATCAGCCCAGCAACATCTCCACATATCTGAAAAAGAAAAACAGCCTGCATACTGCCTGAATCTGGGACAAATATATCTCCCAGCCTGGACACAACCAGCAGTTTTTCTTGGCCTCCTATCACAATCCCATGTAGAATAATAAAGTTTTAGTTGACCTCTATATTTATACATGTAATTCGCTGTAGAAATCAAAGGATTGACTACACCAACCCTGGCCTTTATAGTAGGAAGGTCAAGGGAAATCCAGTTTTTAGCTATTTCCTTTCTGGCTACAAAAAGCAGTTTCTATATAGTTCCAAGATCCACATAATAGTATCCACCATTAGCAAATATGACATAACGTGAAAAGATATATCTGTTAATTGGTCAAGACATTTACCTGTCAGGATATATGCAAATCTATCACAAATGTGTAATGTTGTTTAATGAGAACTGTAATTTCTTAGCTGTAATATTTTTATAATATTTTATAATACATATTGTTTAATGCTATACAGTTCACAGTGGCTCTAATTTTGAGAGTATGGCTGGAAATTCTGATTCCTTGGTAATAGGCCTGTTTTTTCACTTCCTAGCAACATAGCTGAATTCTTTTCAATGTGTATATTTATTACCATTTTAATTGTTTTTCTTATTTCTCTGAAAAATTTCAACAAAAATACCTTAAGCCTTACAACAATTACAATGAGACTAATGTCATTAGCAGAAGCACTATTCACAAAGTTTTGCCCTTGTATTTTATAACAAAAATGCTTAGTATAAATATTAATTTATTTTTCACATTTATACAGCTTCAGTACCTACAGTATGTTACACAAATGACTGTATTTACCATAATGGCACTCATGAGCCAGTGTCCAGGGCACAGTGATAGAAGCTGATACCAAGCCTCTAAATGTAAAACTTGTGATATATTTATTTTGTTTCCCGCTTCTGTCCACCTATGGATATGTCTAAATTCAGCAAGAGAATTGTAGGAGGCAGGGTGAAATAGTGCCAGTGCCAGCGGGTGTGTGGGAGTGATATAGCACCCCTAAAAATATTGCTAGCACAGCCATCGCTATGACTGACCACAATTTATTTAAATTTTTGGTTTTGACAGACAATGCTGCAGTGCTATCTTCTGCCCATCAGGCATATTAATATTCACACTGCCCTGATACCTCTCCACATTCTTTCTTGCCTGGTAGCAGCCATATGGCTTTCTTTTGGGCAGTTGAGGTAGGAGCTTAAAAAAGGCAGTCTTGCCTAACACTTACAAGTGGCTGTACACCTTGGGCATGAAAACTGAGCAAAGCACATTCCTCTATAGTGTGTACTAATTGGAATGCAAATCACTGAATCTGGTTCTTCTCCGATCACTCTGCTATCTGCATGAATCGCTGATAGAACACTATGGTGATGCCTCAGCCTACCCCTCCAGCACACAGTAGGTGACTCATAGATTCAGCTAAGTATTTTTCTCCAGGAGCTTTTTAAAGGAAATGTGTCCCTTCCCTCCAACCAGCTATCAAATTTCATGGAGCTGTGTGCTCTAGTTCTTTAGTGTGTGTGAGACATCATTTCCCTGCCCCCTGCTTTCTTTTGATGAGAGATGCTGTGTGAAACGCATGTTTTGAAAGGCTGTGTAAGAGAGATACCTGCAGATAAACAGGTACAACGTATGTTGGAGGATTAATTCCATCCCTATGTATCACCTGAGGGTAGTCATTTCATTGGGTATATGTAAGAGCTTATAACCACTTTAATGCTCAGGTGAGGAGTGATGCAGAGGTGACAAGTGAATGGAGCAGGAGTGTAAAGGTGACCAGTGGTTGAAGGGGGTTCAGAGGTGACTAGTTGATGAAGGGGGTTTAGAGGTGCTAGTGGATGGAAGGGATTGCAGAGGTGACCAGAAAATGGAGGGGTTGTGCAGAGGTGACCAGTGGATGGATGGGATTGCAGAGATGACTAGTAGATGGAGGGGTTGCAGAGTTGACCAGTGGATCAGGGGGGTTCAGAGGTGACCAGTGATGAAGGGGATTCAGAGGTGACCAGATGATGAAGGAGCTTCAAGGGTGGTTAGGTTGGGGGTGGGGGGCAAAGATGACCAGTGAATGTGGAGGATTCAGAGGTAAACAGTGGATGCTGGTGTCAGTAATGTCAAAAATATGACAAAGAGACTCATTGATTTCAAATTGTATAATGTTGTCACATTATGTGAGTAAGGCTAGCCATAGATGCCTCATTTTTTTGATCACCCTTCTGGTAATTGAGGTGGATGGAGGAATCCTCCCTGCTGTGTCACTGTATTCAGACCAGTGCCGGATTTATAAGGGGGGAAAAGGGTCAATTACCCAGGCCCCCCTGCCAGAAGAGGCCTCCCTGCCACAGACTTCCTTTACAAAAAAAAGTTGTAATTATAAAATTAGTTTTATGATTTAAAAAAAATTGTGTGTCTGGGTGTCAGGATATGGAACAGCAGACATTGTGTGATATGTCATTTCTGGGCAGCCAGAAAAAAGATTTCTAGCTTTTCTGCAGACTGGCTCTCACAAGGCTAAAGTAACGGCTGCATCTCTGTATGAATTCCTGGAAAAATAAGCCGAAGCCGAAAGTGATACTAAAGACACTTAAAAATAACCAACATGTTATACTTACCTGCTCAGTGCAGTGGTTTTGCACAGAACAGACTGGATCCTACTCTTCTCAGGTCCCCCCTCTGGAAATCCTGGCTACTCCCTCCTGCCAAGTGCCCCCAGAGCAAGCAGTTTGCTTTGAGGGCACCCAAGCAGGCTCGCTCCTGAGCCACTGCTCTGTGTATCCATTTACACTGAAGGCCATGGCATGGTCCGCCCCTCTCTCTCCTCATTGGCTCACTGGCTGTGATTGACAGCAGCAGGAGCCAATGGCTCCCATTGCTGTCTCAGCCAATGAGTAGGGAGAGTCTCCAGCAAGTCGATGCTCTCGTGCACATCGCTGGATGGCAATGGGGCTCATTGTGGGGGCTACTGCACGCAGAAGGCTTTTTTAGCTTCATGCACAAAATGCATGAAGGAAAAAAACCTTTAGCCTTTACAACCACTTTAACAAGAATTCTGCTGCAGTATTTTATCCCTTGTGCAGTTCACTCATTGAATCTTTTTGGACAGGCTGCTTCCTGTCGCATTATTGAAGCTGTTAGTTTGGCTTCATACTAAGCTTATACACCTTTTTTCTGTGTCAACACTGAGATAGGCAAATCTAAAGAAGTCTTTGGAAGGAAAGGAAGGAACACTAACTGTGAAGTCACTGATACAACTGATGCCCTTGTTGATGGATACAACTCTATTCAAAATGCCTTCAGAGATATTGAAAGTGACTTGGAGTGAACACCTGAAGCAAGACTCGAAGCTCAGGCATTGAGAGACAAGATGGGACTTTCTTGAAACTGATCTGATGGCTAAGATCTGGAACATAATTCTTGTACGGTTCAACAGACCTGAAAAAGGTGATGGATCTAATTGATTCTCTGGAAAGGTTTCTGGAATCACTTTGAGATGGGTATGAATAGCTGAAACTGGATGCCAGAAATTATTTGCCAATGGAGACTAAAAATCAGCTACCGGCACGTCAAATAAAAGAAACAAACAATATGATACAAACCCAATATCAGTCTCACAGGAAACTTTTTTCCTCCCGGAGAAGATTTCAGATGTGAAACTTTCAATGTTATTTTAGATCAGTTGTCTATTGCCTTACAAGAGCACAGGGTAGCATTCCAATCAGTGTGTGACAGGTTCAAAGTAATAGTCAACTTATGTAGTCTACCTGATGCAGAGATACAAACCGAGGCTAAAAAACTCATTAGTGCTTTCCTTCCAGACTTCAGTAATGTGTTTATTAAGGAAATTGTCCAGTTTTCAGCCTTTGCCACTCTCCGGTCATGTCTCATTCCATCTCAACAAGCAGTTGTATTATATGATAAGGGCTGATACCTTTCCAGGTGTTAATGTAGCTTTTAGAATAATTTGAGTGTGATGGTCACTAGTTGTTTGGGAAAAGGCTTGTGCAGCTAATTGGCACTGATAAAGAGTTATCTGAGAACCACGATGACCCATGAAAGTCTAAGAACTCTGTGCCTACTGGATGTCAAGAGAAGTGTCCTCAAGATGATACAGTTTGATGATTTAGTAAAGATTTTGCAGATGCTAAGTGCAGGAAGAAAGACAATTTTTTTTTAAATATTATAATGTGATGCATAACTGTGATGTATGACTTGCCAGTTCCAATTACCTGTGTAATGTGTATTTTTACAGTCAATAAAATTTGAGGGAAAAAAATCAGACAAATGTCTTCTTCAGAACCTAACTTATATTTTTTTATTTGTCAAATAAGTTAATTTCTATGTTAAGGGACCCTCAAGATCTAAATCCAGCTTTGATTCTGACAGTGGGACAGCCTTTTGGCTGCAGCCAGATGATCTACAAAAAGTTTTACAACAATCCTGTTTGACAAAATCCAATCATTATTTTATCTTCTTTTGAGCAGGAACGGCCAGTCCGTGTCTGGATGGATCTCGATCCATCTATAGGCAGCTGTAGACACTTGGGGGTTTATTTACTAAAGCTGGAGAGTCCAAAATCAGACTCCCTTCTGCATAGAAACCAATCAGCTTCTAACCTCAGCTTGTTCAATGAAGCTTTGGCAATGAAACCTGGAAGCTGATTGGTTTCTATGCAGAAGGGAGTCTGATTTTGGACTCTCCAGCTTTAGTAAATAAACCCCAGTATGTTTTAAATCAACAATGCTCACTTACTATACTGTATCCTTGGAAGAGCGACATTGTCACCCTTGGACATGACCTCTCCCTTTCTTTTCCTCTATAGTCCATAAAGAAAACTGTGAACAATATTAAATTATATTTTTTTCTGCACCTTTCTAACAGATGTAACAAAACTAACAAAACACATTCAATGTCTTATTAACAGACCAAAAAAAACAAAAGAGGGAGATGTTTATTAGGTGTATGTACAATTTGAGTATAATTTTGTTCCCTGCGTTTTCTTTGGAAAAAAATGAAACCATTCATATATAAACCTTTATTTTTTTAATTATTATTATCACTTTTTTGTAGTAGTAGTATTATTATTTACTGTTATTACTTTATTTTGTAGCTTTGCAACAAATAAAAACACATTAAAAAAAGTGTTTTTTTTACTTTGTAAACACTTTTGCCTTGCTTTGTACTAGAAAGCATCAATACTAGCATGACAAATCATAGGATAGAATGGACACTTGACTAGTCAAACTAGAAGAAGTGTTTTTATTTATTTTTTTTATTTGTTATGTCTTTTTGTCTATAGGATTCATATAAAATTCAATACTTTGTGCAAGAAAATATTGCCAAAAGAAAGCCTGTATGTTCAAAATTAACATATGTATTGCTTTGGTATCATAAATAATGAAATGTTATATCCAAATCAATAGGCCCATAGCAGGAAATTTTAAAATAACTCTGGTTTATAGAGGGGGATATATTTATGGGAACGAAAGTGGTTAAAGTATGTAAACTCTACCAAACACATTCTCTTATTTGCTCTCCTTTAGTCCATTCAATATATCATTGAAAGAATTTTGTGATATGAGTCAGTGCATAAAATACCTGCCAAAAATCCAATGAACTCCTAATGTCCTCGTAATGTCAGTGAGTGCCCCCAAGGAAAACCACTTTCCATGGGGTTACCCATGAAGGCTCGCTCCTGAACCTCTCTGTCTATGTTTATTGACACAGAGCAGGAGGTTCAGTCCCGCCACCTGCTCCGTCGTCACAGCAATTAAATGACAGATGTGGGAGCCGAGGGGGTGGGGGGGAGTTGTGGTCCAAATCAAGAGTGAGCAGCCTAAAACAAAAGTGCATTACTGGCACCACCAGGTGAAAATAGAATTAAAAAACAAAACTGACGGTAGATACCACATCTAAGTACTGATAAACTGAGATCGATTTTATTTTTATTCTAGAGTTAGGATACCCTTAATAGCTTCTTAAACCTCTGTCTCCACCTAAGTGGCCAGTGACAATAAAAGTATCAAGCAATAAAAATGATACCTCCACTCTAGGACACAGTATTAAGAGGAGAATAAATCTAACAATTCTGAAGCAATACAGCCTGCTAAATTAGAGTACATTAAATGGGGGGACCAAACCTGAAATGTGGAACCCAAAACACCAAGGGAGGGCTATCAATAAATGTGTTCACACAAGATTCATACATTTTTCAAATTAAAGCTGATTGAAAATATGTCTGAATCTTGGGTTAATAGGTTGCCCTTTTTGTATGTTTTTTTATTAAAAGGGTATTGCATTTATGAAAATGCATTTATGTTATATTATGAGGCCAGTTTAAATACAAACAGCACTTTGAGTAGTTTGTTTTTAATTGTAAATTAGTTATGTTGCTTTTTCACAAAACCTCTTAATGAGGCAGAAGAAAAACACATTCAAGCATGACAATCTACTGTTGTTTTGATCATTTTCCTATTTCGTATTCATATGTTTGCTAGCTGTTTAATCCATAAATTAGTAGAAAATGGAAATGATATGCTTCCTTATGATGTATGCATTGTGTGCACTAATGCTGAATATCGCTCAGCAGTTAAGGTCTGAATGATCTGGACTCACTTCAAACAGGACTTTCATAATCTGCTTTACACAGGCAGAGGCAAAATATATTTTCCTACCATGTAATTTGAAGGCTTTCTGAGGAAAATGTGGTGAAGCATTTTCTCTGAAGCCTAGAAATGACTTGTTTGGTATGAAAGCAGAATCGTAATCTTCAACCACGTAAGAGAATCCATACGTGTGTTAACCTCTGATTACCAAAAAAAGTAGCATGGCTGGGTGCCACAGCATGACATGCCACAGTATGTTACACGAATGGTTGCTTCTGCATGTGTGTAGCAGTATCTCAGCAACAAATAGTCAAAATCCATTTTTCTCCCATAGGAGCCAAAGCATAGCCTATGTATACAGTACATACAGTGTACTTATAACTGTTGTTTGTCTCAAAGTACTTTGAAAAGAGGAATAAGGGTGTGTGCAGTATGTACACATTTAGCCAGTGATTTCAATCGAAACTAAAGGCAAGAATACTTACCTTAGTTCCAATAGTCTAACACTGGCAAGGTTGGGGCAGTTGCCATTTGTTTGTACTGTTAGTATATTGGTGAGGGGTCGCACTAGCCACTGTGCTGGTTCAAAGAGAAATAGAGTTAGGCACCCTCTACATAACAGCTGTAAGTCAAACCATAATTTTGGATTATGCTGTCTCAAAGTATTACTAAATCCACAATGCAGGGTCCTGGGTTTAGTAACACTTTAATTTCTTTCATTTTAACAAGAAGCTTTAGTTAGGGGTCTATAAAGCATTGAAACCAGGGTGAATACTGTTTGTTCTGGTAACAACTGTTAAATATTTGATTGCGCATAATGTTCTGTCCTGTGACAATGGTCACCAGGGCAAATAGAGAGGGCAAATCTCTCAGTGGCTTGCATACAGCAATAACAATTTGGCTCCCTCACTGAATTTAGTTTATACTTTGTTGCATTGTAACAGAAGGGTGGATCTGAACACTAGACTTCAAAGATCTTACTACATATGTACTGCACAGGTATAAGATGTTAGTGGACACGTGACATTAGGGAGTACTTACTTAAATACGCTGAGACCAAGCACTTTTAACCAGTAGGGAGTTTTAAACTTTTAATATTTCCAACTGTACGCAACCAAAAGCTCTATTAAGTCTTCATCAGTGCTTAGACAAATACAGTGGTTGTCATTATTAACCTTCTCTAAAAATACAGGTGGCTTGGAAATCATGCTAATACTTTTCCAGTGGCCTGGAACAAGTAGTAAGATGGGTCAAAGTGAATTTCAGGACTACTGATTTCATACTTATTTCCATCAGGAACTCAATACTAAAGTTACCATATGAGCGTAATTGGAAAGCAACTTGCATATTAATGATGGAAAGTGAACAATGGTACATGCATTTCTCTCTGCACCCTTTTCTTTTAACAAGTATTTCGATCTTTATTAAATATAAAGTGCAAATAGAAACTCCTTTCCCAAGAGAAACTTTTTTAGGCTTGTGATAACTGCTGAAGTTCTGCAGTTAAGTGCTTATCTTGAAAACACTGCGCAGTCTGAAGTCTCAACAGACCTTTGAGAAATAGTTTGAACCTGGACTTGTGGAAGCTGATGCTTAGGTATACAGGCTCAGAGGTCACCAAGGAGTACAAGGCATGTCTATATCAGCCTTTCTGCTTGTTTCTCTTCTGCTCCGGGCCTGTTATTCACACTTTAAACTCACAGCAGGAGAGTGTTAGGCAAATGGGCTGTTAAAGATCTCCTTCCAGCACTGTACGTAGTAATGATCTGTCATGTCAGTCTCACGACCCCAGTACTGACTTCTTCCTGTCTATAGAGCCTGGTGAGACCTAAAAGTTTAACTTAGTTTATCTGCAGTCTACAGATGTAAAACATAAACTTCAGGTTGTTGGTGGTATAAAGTATGCCTCTACTGAACAATATTTGTTTAACTAAAACTCTGCTGTGAAAAGGTACCATACGTTGTGGGATAAGATCTTCAACATTTCTGCAATCGCATACAAACACCAACTTTCTTCAGCAATGTTGGGTTACAGCTACACTTTGTGGGATGGGTATGTCTACTCTTCCTGGGCCATCTATACACAGATCTTCTCAATGGTTTATACTATCTAGATCAGAGGTTCTCAACCTGGGGGTCGCGACCCCTTTGGGGGTCGAACAACCATTTCACAGGGGTCACCTAAGACCATCGGAAAACACATATTTCCGATGGTCTTAGGAACCAAGACACCGCTTCTCTGTTTCTGGCGATGTGTGGGCGGGATGACATGCTGCCCCTGTCACCTGGCCACACCTCCGGGATCACTCAACAGCTCCGCCTCCTCGCCGCTGATTGGCCACCGGAACTGTAGCTCAGGAGAGGCACACAGGCGGCCAATCACCGGCGAGGAGGTGGAGCTTGGAGAGGAGGAGCCGAGTGGCAGCGCGCGTAGATCAAAGAAGATCGAGGGAGCTGCTGGAGCAAGTGAAGAGGAGAGCGGCCAGAGAAGGAAGACAACTGACAGGTAAGTGCAAATTTTGCTGCTGCAGCCAGGTATGCTGCCTGTAGATGGGAGAAGGAGAGAGCGAGCCCAGGCTGGAGCAGGGGTCAGCAAGGTAAGTATCATTGGTGTCAGTGGGAGGAATAGTGCCCCATCATTTGTGTCACTAATACCAACGATGGGGCACTATTCCTCCCCCCACTGACACCAACGATGGGGCACTATTCCTACCCCCACTGACACCAACGATGGGGCACTGTTCCTCCCCCCACTGACACCAACGATGGGGCACTATTCCTCCCCCCACTGACACCAACGATGGGGCACTATTCCTCCCCCCACTGACACCAACGATGGGGCACTATTCTTCCCCCCACTGACACCAACGATGGGGCACTATTCCTCCCCCCACTGACACCAACGATGGGGCACTATTCCTCCCCCCACTGACACCAGCGATGGGGCACTATTCCTCCCCCCACTGACACCAACGATGGGGCACTATTCCTCCCCCCACTGACACCAACGATGGGGCACTATTCCTCCCCCCACTGACACCAACGATGGGGCACTATTTCCTTCCACTGACACCAACGATGGGGCACTATTTCCTTCCACTGACACCAACGATGGGGCACTATGCCTCCCACTGCAAAATTACAGTTATGGAGTAGCAACGAAAATAATTTTATGGTTGGGGGTCACCACAACATGAGGAACTGTATTAAGGGGTCGCGGCATTAGAAAGGTTGAGAACCACTGGTCTAGATGGATGGATTTTGTTACAGTAAACACCATAAAAAAATATAAAGATACAGAAAAATATAATGAAAGGATATTGAAATTGCAAACCATGATATAGGATTTTAAATTGTTGAAGTATGAGTAATAAAAACATTATATGCATGCACAGTTGTCCTGCTGATCTATTGTACACGTTAATGACCAAAAACTTTCCATCTTCAACTGCAACTGATATTCAGTGGTGCTTTTTGTAAGCCTTGCTAGGCTTGTCTACGTATGAGTTATTTTGCCTGGCACTTTCAAAAAGAACAATATGAATTTCCCTAATAGGGAAGAGAAAATTGATTCATATTCTAAATTCATCCAAGACAAAAACAACACTTGGCCAGTAATAAGTAATGTTTATTCCCACTACAGAAAGTAAAGTGTTTAAAGCTGAACTCCAAGCCAATATAAAAGAATCAAACTCATTCAATCATGGATTCAATAATAGATCATTTCATTTATATTTTTAAATGCAACTAGTGTAAGTATCTGAATTTGACTTGGCATTAGCCTCCTGCATACATATGTACAACAGAGCTCAAACACGGATACAGAAAGAAAATAATAGGGGCCATGGAGGTGCAGTGCATGGAAATAAAGTATGCTAATGTTGAGCAAGCTACCAGATGGAGAAAACAGAGTGCAGAGAGAGATGACTTCTTCAACCTGCTGCTTCTTCTTCACTGTTTAATCAACAGGCTGGGGACAGGGAATATGCAGTGCATTCCTTGAGCTGGGCTGTGTAAAGGGATTGTGTAATTCTCAGAATGGAATGGAAAAAGATTCAAATTCTTTGGGCAAATAAAAATTTCCTCATATATTTATCTGTGTATTTATATGTTCGCCTAGAGTTTACAATTCACATTTACTTACTTTTGAAAAGAAACAGTTATAAATATAAGTTACTTTTGGGCAGCAGCTGACCACTGTAAAAATATTTCCTGTGCAAAGCGTGAGGACACGGTGACAGTCAAAACCAAGGCCATTTTAGCATCCCTTTGCCTCACTAAATGCTAGGGTGGTAGCTAAACTAATATGGACAACGAAGCTGCAATCACACTAGAGCTGGGAGTCTTTACTCTGTTACTCAGTGTTTTGGTAGGTGTCTAAAGGTTTTTTATTTCATTATTTATTTTTATCCAATGTAAAGCTAGTTACACCTTTTTTCTGGGTTTTTCAGGCACTCCCTCTGATGTCTATTGAGGCGAAAAATAATAGAAGCTTGTAGCTTAAACGAAGCTGATTTACTTGTTCAAGCCACAAACTTCAAGCTTCAAGCAATTTGTGTGTGAATATGCGCAATTGAAAACCATAGAAGCTCTAAGCTACAAAACTTTCAGATGTGAATGGAGCCTATATGTTCCATTAATGGATGTGAATATTAATCACTAATAAAACAGTATGTAGAACCTAAATCTAAACCCTATTCAATCCGCACAACACACCCTAAAATAATGCAATAGTGTTCTAAATAGTTGCTGCTAAAACACTGTTAGTGATCTCACAACACCAGTACCAAAATAAAAACCAATAGAGCAACAAACTAATATCTCATATAAAAATTAATCAAAAAACAATAATTAAAGTCAAATAAAAAAGTCTCTTATAACACTGCTGTGCAATGTGTATAAAATCAATCTTCTCAGTGCCAACCGTGCCACCACCATTAGGTGAAAAACCTGCTCACCTCACTTTATGACCTCATCAATAGGTCTTTATGTGCTAAACATATTGACACACTTGTGTACACCCTCTGTGGTATTCCTCCAGCTCCTCTTCCGGTACCGCCACAGTGTACACTCCTTCAGCTCATACTCTCATATAATATGTATTATGGAAAACAGAAAAGTGGAACTATAGTACTTTCTATTTATAAAATGATTCATTAGCACCCAGATTAAAAGCACTTACAAGATGTAAGAAACAAGCCAGCATATCATGTATATTTTGTTACATGACTCACCACCAAGCTCTCCTGGATGGTCATCAATTCAAAATGTCTAGGGCTCAGCTCCTTCCACCTATATGCATTACGCCCCAGATTGGGGCTTTCTCAGCTTTTAAATAACCCATGTATCCCTTCTCCCTATCCCAAGAAATGATATCACTTCCTTGCCACTGGAAGTGATGTCATCGACCATCTTGGATCACCTCCGAACTTGGAAGTGACCTTGGCCATCTTGGGACACCTCCGGGCTTGGAAGTGACATCGTCAACCATCTTGGGACACCTCCAGACCTGGAAGTGGGGAAGACTTGATCCCTCAAAGCTGGGGACACACTAAAAACCAAAAAAAGTTAAAAAAAAAATATATACAAAATATACAGTATAGTACTCTGATAGCCAACACTCACTCTTCCGAATGCCGTATCATCATATTACCAGAAAATATACACTATATTGCCAAAATTATTGGGACGCCTGCCTTTACTCGCACATGAACTTTAATGACATTCCAGTCTTAGTCCGTAGGGTTCAGTATTAAGTTGGCCCACCCTTTGAAGCTATAACAGCTTCAACTCTTCTGGGAAGGGTGTCCATAAGGTTTAGGAGTGTATCTATTGGAATGTTTGACCATTCTTCCAAAAGTGCACTTGTGAGGTCAGGCACTGATGTAGGACAAGAAGGTCTGCTCTAATCCCAAAGGTGTCTGGAAGTCTTTAGCTATTGAGTCTGCAGACAGTTGGCGACTTCTGTGCACTGTGCACTTCAGCATGCACTGACCCCTTTCTGTCACTTTGTGGCTGAGTTGCTGTTGTTCCCAGTTGCTTCCAATTTGTTATATTATCACTAACAGTTGGCAATGGAATATTTACTAGCTAGGAAATTTCACGGATGGACTTATTATACAGGTGGAAACCTATCACAGTACAACGGTTGAATTCACTGAGCTCCTGAGAGTGACTCATTCTTTCACAAATGTTTGTAGAAGCAGTCTGCACGCCTAGGTACTTGATTTTATACACCTGTGGCCATGAAGGTGATTGGAACACCTGAATCCAATGATTTTGAGGGGTGTCCCAATACTTTTGGCAATATAGTGTATTACATTACAAAAAGCATACTAATAATAAAAATTCAGTTCACTCAAAATATGACTTAATAACATAACACACTATTACTGATAAAACTGTTTAAATCAAATTCCGCATGTATTCCCAAAGGAGAAAAGACTTTTGTTTCATAAATCCAAAGAGATAAAGAGACTCTTTTTTACTTAATTGCCTATAGTAATTCCCATCTCTCCAATGTTTGACCACCTTTTCTATCCCCCCAAAACATAACTCTTTGGGGTCTTTATTGTGTATTCGCCTAAAATGCCTCAAAACACTGTGTTCCTTTTTACCCTTTTTTATATTAATAAGATGCTCTCTAATCCTAACATAAAGAGACCTTTCCTTCCAACATACTGTAAACCCCAAGAGCAATCCATCATGTGCACAGCCCCCTATGTTGTACACATGATAAAATCGCTAATTTTATAGGTTTTACCTGTAGCAGTGGCTGTGGCTGAAAATTATTTTCTTCTTTTGTTGTTATGCACACTAGTCTTACACGCTTTACACCTACCACATGCATGAAAACCTTTTAATACTGGATAGAAGTTGTTATTATTATTATTATTATTGATGGGAGGACCCAAAACCCCAGGCACCAGCCTATTCCTTAATACTTGCACTTTCCTATACACAAATTTAGGCTGGGGAGTTGGAATCCCCCCAAGATCCAATCTCTCCGCAATATACCCCAATGTCTCTTTATAATGCTCTTAGTTAATCATTCCTGTTAAGATATCTTACCTCCTCTACATCTCTCCGTATATCTTCTTGACAATATCCTTTCTATTTAACTGCCTCCCGCCCGCCATATAGTATAATGACGGGCACAAGGTGGTTCTCTCATTCTGGGAGGACGTCATATGATGTCCTTCCACTCTAACCGCGCATGTACGGCTGTCCCTCGGCTGTCCCTCGGACACAGAGGATCACCGATCGATGTAAAGAGCCGAAGATGTCGGCTCGGTCATGTGATCAGCTGTGTCCAATCACAACTGATCACATGTAAATAGGGAAATGCCGGTTGTCGGCATTTCTCTCCTCACGAACTGTCATGCTGATAGCCTACCAGTGCACATCAATGCCACATATCAGTGCCCATCTGAGCTGTCTTTCAGTGTCACCTATCAGTGCCGGTCAGTGCCACCTATCAATGCCAGTCACTGCCACCTATCAGTGCTGCCAGTCAGTGCCACCTATCAGTGCCAGTCAGTGCTGCCTATCAGTGCCAGTCAGTGCCGCCTATCAGTGCGCATCAGTGCCGCCTAACAGTGCCAGTCAGTGCCACCTAACAGTGTCGCCTATCAGTGCCAAATATGAGTGCTGCCTCTCAGTGCCCATCAGTGATGCCGGTCAGTGCCCATCAGTGCCACCTACTAGTGCCTCCTCATCAGTGCCACCTATCAGTGCCCATCAGTGCAGCCTATCAGTGCCCATCACTGCAGCCTCATTACGACCATCAGTGAAGGAGAAAAATCACTTATTTACAAAATGTTATAACAAAAACTAAGAAAATAACTTTTTTTTCAAAATTTTCAGTTGTTTTTGGTTTGTTTAGCAAAAAATAAAAAACCCAGAGGTGATTAAATACCACCAAAAGAAAGCTCTATCTGTCTCAAAAAAATGATAAAAATGTCATATGGGTACAGTGTTGCATGACCGCGCAATTGTCATTCAAAATGCAATACCGCTGAAAGCTGAAAATTGGCCTGGACAGGAAGGGGATATAAGTGCCCTGTAGGCTAGTGGATAAACCTCTTTGTTAAAATTCAGATTGTTGTAAATAATCACTTTCTATGGTACAATTTCTCCATAAAGGGAAAAACTGCCCTACTGGAATGTTAAACAGCCACGATTTGTAGCGGCAGCTATCCAAAGGTTTAAAACTGTTACGGTCTGTAGGTTTAAAATAAATTTTTGTAACCAACTGACCGTTATTAACTGAAGTTTCCAAATCTAAAAATGCTACTTTACTCTTATCATAGTGCCAAGCAGGGGCGGACTGACAACTCATGGGGCCCCCGGGCAATAGGGGATCATAGGGCCCCTGTGTCCTTGCCCAAACTCAAAAAAGCCTATGAAAAAGGTACCAGGGGCATCTCATAGGGCCAGGTACTGACCCCGGGCCCTCGGGCAGTGCCCGAGTTTCCAAATGGTCAGTCCGCCCCTGGTGCCAAGACAAAGAAATATTCCTATTATTTCTGTCTAATCTGTTCATGAATTCCTGGAGGCTCCACCCATCACTCTCCCAGAACAGATCATCTACAGTATACAGTGGATATAAAAAGTCTACACCCCCCTGTTAAAATGTCAGATTTTTGTGATGTAAAAAAATGAGACAAAGATAAATCATTTCAGAACTTTTTCCACCTTTATTGTAACCTATAAACTGTACAACTCAGTTGAACAACAAACTGAAATCTTTTAGGTGGAGGGAAGTAAAAATAAAAAACTAAAATAATATTTGTTGAAGCACCTTTTGATTTTATTACAGCACTCAGTCTTTTTGGTTATGAGTCTGTCAGCACATCTTGACTTAGCAATATTTGCCCACTCTTCCTTGCAAAACACTCCAAATCTGCCACATTGTGAATACATCTCTTGTGCACAGCCCTCTTCAGATCACCCCACAGATTTTCGGTCGGATTCAGGTCTGGGCTCTGGCTGGGCCATTCCAAAACTTTAATCTTCTTCTGGTGAAGCCATTCCTTTGTTAATTTGGATGTATGCTTTCGGTCGTTGTCATGCTGAAAGATGAAGTTCCTCCTCATGTTCAGCTTTATAGCAAAAACCTGAAGGTTTTGTGGCAATATTGACTAGTATTTGGAACTGTTCATAATTCCCTCTACATTGATTAAGGCCCCAGTTCCAGTTGAAGAAAAACAGCCCTAAAGCATGATGCTGCCACCACCACTAAGCTTCATGGTGGGTACGGTGTTCTTTTGGTGATGTGCTGTATCTTTTGGAATTATGGCCAAAATTGTCAACCTTGGTTTCATCAGACCATAATACATTTTCCTACATGCTTTTGGGAGACTTCAAATGTGTTTTTCCAAAATTTAGCAGGGCTTGGATGTTTTTCTTCGGAAGATAAGTCTTCCGTCTTTCCACTCTACCCCATAGCCCAGATATATGAAGAATACGGGAGATTGTTGTCACATGTACCACACAGCCAGTACTTGGCAGATATTCCTGCAACTCCTTTAATGTTGCTATAGGACTCTTGGCAGCCTGCTAGACCAGTTTTCTTTTCTTCTTTTCATCAATTTTGGAGGGACGTCCAGCTATTGGTAATGTAACTGTTGCGCCATATTTTTTCCACTTGATGATGGCTGTCTTCACTGCACGCCATGGTATATCTAATGCCTTGGAAATTCTTTTGTACCCTTCTCCTGACTGATACCTTTTAACAATGAGATCCCTCTGATGCTTCGGAAGCTCTCAGCGGACCATGGCCTTTGCTGTATGATGTGACTAATAAAATTTCAGGAAAGTCCTACTAGAACAGCTGAATTTTATTTGGGGTTAATCAGAGGCACTTTAAATGATGGCAGGTGTGTACTGACTCCTATTTAACATGATTTTGAATGTGATTGCTTAATTCTGAACACAGCTACAACCCCAGTTATAAGAGGGTGTGCACACTTATTCAACCACATTATTTTAGGGATAAGAAAAACAAAATGTGCACTATTGTTTCTGGGCTGTACTACGGGTAAAAAAAACAAACATCATACACATATTTGGTATCACTGCGAACATCAAGAGCTGGACAATGTATTTTGGGTTATTCTTTGGTGGTAGGTTATGGCAGTAAGAAGAAACACACAGCTAAATTTAAAAAAAATTTTTTTTTACTATTTGATATCCATTACCATTTACCACCAAATGAAAGTGCAATTTGTCCTTAAAAAAACAAGGTATAATTCACCTGGATGAACAAAGTAGATGTGATGATATGTACAGTTTTACTAACACATGTCAAAGTTGCAAAATTGTTCTTAGGCATTAAGATTTGTTTAACCCTTAGGCATGAAGGGCTTAATCATATTTAATATTCTTATACTTGAACCCCCACTTGTAAGATCACTGAAGCTATGAGCCAACAGGCTAGCCACTTCTTGCCTGCTCACCTGCAATGGACTGCAGACAGGTGTCCCCTGTGCTCAAAGTGATGTACCTGTACATCGCTGCCTAATTCCGAGTTTTGTGTGCGTGCATACACCCCAAACCACCCCCCCCCCCATAATGCTGGCACCCGCTGTGATTGTACAGAGTGGGAGCCTGTTAGCAAGTCATGATGAGAGCGTCAATCATGAATTAGAGCAGAGACTGCGAGCCAGGCCTTCTCATCTGACATCTTTGGGATATATTAGAGCGGACCTTCTTGTCCGAAATCAGTGCCTGACTTCACAAATGCACTTCTGGAAGAATGGTCAAACATTCCCATAGACACACTCCTAAACCTTGTGGACAGCCTTTACAGAAGAGTTGAAGCTGTTGTAGCTGAAAAAGGTGGACAAACTCTATATTGACTGGGATACCATTAAAGTTCATGTGAGCGTAAAGGCAGACGTCACAATACTTTTGGCAATATAGAGTACACTTGTTCAGATTTGTTTTTTTTATCACACACCTGTAGCAGAATACATTTTGGCCAAAACTGAAGAGAAATTAAGAAATTAGATTTTTAAAAACAATTTTTATTGTATATGTTTTATAGCAGAAAGTAAAATATATATATATTTTTTCAAAATGTTGGGTCAGTGCTGATCAAATACCACCAAAAGAAACCTCTATTTGTAATAAAAACATTATATAAATTTTGTTTGGGTACAGTGTTGTATGACTGCGCAATTACCAGGTAAAATAGCACAGTGCTAAATAGCATACAATGGCCTAGTCATAAAGGGGGTAAAATCTTCCAGAGCTCAAATGGCTAGATATGTGCAGTTCATTTCATTCCAAATCAAAATTTGGACAAAATTTTCATCATTTGGAGATTCTGATGTATCCGAATTTCCAAATGACAACAGCAACGAATTTCAAAATACAGTTTAATGAAACAAAGTTAATTGATTTAATTCAGATGCTTGAAGCATCCGAATGAAACAAATGATCATAAATTATTCAATAATAGCTGGTTGTCGAAGGATAAGATCACCTTTTGGATAAAAATAATAACTGCACATTGTTTGCAGGTAAAAAAATGTGTACTTATTATTTTTGTCCAAAGGAGCCTGGAAAGCATTGCACCAGCGATCAGTAGATCAATGATACCATGCAAGTCTCCTGCAGACCTGTCAGAATATCTGCTTGCCATATGGGAAGTACAGTCAAGCAGACATACTGACAGGAAGCTTCAATGAACTAACATGGTGCTCCACAGTGCCATGGTAGTTCATTGAAAACTACAAGCCGACAGCTGCTAAGGCTGCTGGGACTTGTAGGCACTCATTCACAGAACTCTGGGAATGAGTGACGCAGCCGTGTGGGCGGAACCCCATACAGCTGCGCTATTTTCAAATCTGACAGATAGTACGGGGAGACGTTTCCCTGTGCTATCTGTCAGAGGGAGGGGGCGGTGGGAGCAGCTGCAGCTATGGGAACATGGTGGAAAAAACGGGTGGAATATGTAACATGTTCCAAAGGTGAACTTATTCTTTAAGGAGCTGGGAGGCAGCCTCATCTGCTGTCAGTGGGATTCCTGCTGTCAGCAGAATGTAAACAAAATAAATGCTGGTTTAAAAAAATGTTCTATTCCCCCCAATCCCTACCAGGTCAGTGGGAACTGGAGATTTCAGTTGCCTTGCTTTTTGTTTTTTTTTAATAAAAGACTTGTCAAAAACCGTGTTTGTATTTTTTTTATTTTTGACACTTTTTTTGTGAATGCAGGCATCATCGCAGTATATGTTTCTGAACTCGTGACTTAGATGTGCATTACTGAGTGCAAAAGAAAAACAAAAAGAGTGGCTCTGAGGAAGAGGCTGAGTCTTTGAAACTCATTAGCCAGTTGGTCATCCAGGATCCATCGTTGTGGACTTAGATTCTTTATGGATTGAACACTTTTGTTCATTGTGATGTGCCTGTGTTTTATATGTCCATTGTGAGTATGATACCTACTTTTTTATTATTTCATTAAATATTTTATACGATAATCCACTTGGCCGGTGCACCCTCTTTTTGTTTTTTTTCTTCTGCATTCAGTGACTTTGGACTACCCCGGTCCATTGAGGGCAGCAACCAGTGCATATTTCAGAGCATTTACATTGTCATCCAAGTCTCTGCTGAGTCCATCCCCAGTGCAGGAGTGAAGTATTTGCTGTGTTTGATCTGTACATGTATGTTAGCCTGTCAGCAAGTAGTTCAAGTCTCCAATACAACACACCACAAGGTAAAAGGGAGTAGTAAGTATCTCCAATGCATATTTTTATTAAAAAATTACCTGAAAACTTTTTTAGATGCTTTTTCAGGTCAAAAGGGTTATATGTGGAAACTCATTAAGTACCACTTTGTAATGTTTTGCGGAAACAGACCCACTTAGCTGTACATCAGATCTAAGTCATTCTTATTTCCACTCCTCACATGCCAGCTTTTAGTTTACGATAGATAATGCTTACCAACTCTTATCGTACAGATTCTTTAAAATAATTTGCTGCAAATGGATGGATTATAAAGTAAAGCAATATCATATTGTGTATATATATATAGTGTTTACCTAGAAAATATGCTTTTAGTTTCAACATTACTTTACCTTTGTGTTCTTCCATTAGTAAGCTTCCTAAAAATTACAATTCCAGCAACCTAACATTATTATAAACATTCTTTGCATTGTCAAGTGATTATTTCTGTACCTTGAAGAAAGTCTGCAAATAATGTTTTTTTCCTATTTTTCAATGTTATTTTATCTAGAATGTACATTAACCTTTTTCAGAAATGTGTCCTGAAAAAAGAACTGCTGCATATCAATGGCTGCATATGATTTTAACCATAGTAAACATTCATAGTCTTCCTTTTTTTCTTCCAGCGCCGCATAGGAAAAGTAAAACGGAGACCTTAATTGACTGCCTAATTGGCCTTAAAGTATATGTGAACCCTCACCTTGAAAAACAACCCATTCAGTTTAAAGTAGAAATGAAAAGCAAAACATGTTTGTATTAATATAAAAAAAACATTATAAATACCCTTTTTTCCTTTTTTTTTAATATATATGATCACATACCCTCTGTTCTCAGCTACATAGGGAACTCAGAGGAGGAGAAAAAGCAGCACAATAGTCTTCCCAGTGAATGGCTGGGGGGAGGCTGTGAGCACAAGTCTAATTGGAAAAGAGCAGGCTGAGTTCCCAGCACACCAAGAAAACTGACCGTGCTGTGCTCTCATGCCTCGTGTGGAGAGTTTTAAATAGGAAAACAGAGGGACTGGCAGTAATACCAGGGATTTCACACAAAGGAATCAATACAATGAGAACAGGATACTTTTTCATACAAGTACATGCTACAGCAGGCACGTATCAGGATTATTAAATACTGGGGTAAAATATTCTTTAAATGGGCAACACCAATTGCAAGATAAAAGTGCTATATTTTGAGCCATCCATGCACACATTAGCTTCATAAATTTTCTTCATGAAAAAGTCTTCAAGGTTAAAGACTCTTGCATATGGATATACAGTAAGATCTCAAATTTAAAGGCACGTAAATGTGCATATGCATATATACTCATAAAATTATTTTTTATCGTAAAGAGCTGCACTTTTAAACAAAAAAATCCCTTATATAGTTCATCCAGAGAGTGGAGATAAAATGCTAAATTCCCATGATATTGCAGACTCATACAGTAGGTAATACAGTTGTGACCAAAATTATTCAACCCCCAATGCTGTAAAGGGGTTTAGGGACTATAGTGTACATTTGGAATTGTATTCAGAATCAAATCCTACAAGGACGTTGTAACTACCCAAATGCAACTAAAATGACATCAATTGTTTATGTAATACAGTAGTAAATGGTTCTTATGTGGTTTCTTCATTGCCACAATTATTCAACCCCTTAAAGACTACCACTCTGAAGAACAGAGGTTCATACAGGTGCTTTCCATCAGGTATTGAAAACACCTGTGGATGTCACCGAGCAGCAATCAAGCATAATAAGCACCAATTAGGCAGCTTTAAAATGACTGTGATACTCAGCTCCTTCTAGACATTTACTGGTGTGGTTACAAACATGGTGAAGGCAAGAGAATGGTCCAGGAAGACAAGAGAAGAGGTGATTTCTCTTCACAGGAAGGGCAATGGCTATAAGAAGATTGCAAAGATGTTAAACATACCAAGAGACACCTTAGGAAGCATCATTCGCAAATTCAAGGCAAAGGGCACTGTTGAAACGCTACCTGGTCGTGGCAGAAAGAAGATGCTGACTTCGACTGCTGTGCGCTACCTGAAGCGTAGAGTGGAGAGAAGTCCCCGTGTGACTGCTGAGGAACTGAGAAAAGATTTGTCAGATGTGGGTACAGAAGTTTCAGCCCAGACAATAAGACGCACACTGCGTAATGAAGGCCTCCGTGCCAGAACTCCCAGGCGTACCCCCTTGCTGTCTCCAAAGAATAAGAAGAGTCGACTGCAGTATGCCAAAAGCCATGTGGACAAACCACAAAAGTTGTGGGATAGTGTTCTGTGGACTGATGAAACAAAATTAGAACTGTTTGGGCCCATGGATCAACGCTATGTTTGGAGGAGGAAGAACAAGGCCTATGATGAAAAGAACACCTTGCCTACTGTGAAGCATGGTGGAGGGTCAATCATGCTTTGGGGCTGTTTTGCTTCTGCAGGTACAGGGAAGCTTCAGCGTGTGCAAGGTACCATGAATTCTCTTCAGTACCAGGAGATATTGGATGGAAACGTGATGCAGTCCGTCACACACCTGAGGCTTGGGAGACGTTGGACCTTTCAACAGGACAATGATCCCAAGCATACCTCCAAGTCCACTAGAGCATGGTTGCAGAGGAAAGGCTGGAACATTTTGGAGTGGCCATCGCAGTCACCAGACTTAAATCCGATTGAGAACCTCTGGTGGGACTTAAAGAAAGCAGTTGCAGTGCGCAAGCCTAAGAATGTGACTGAACTGGAGGCCTTTGCCCATGAAGAATGGGCGAAGATACCCGTAGATCGCTGCAAGACACTTGTGTCAAGCTATGCTTCACGTTTAAAAGCTGTTATAACTGTAAAAGGATGCTGTACTAAGTACTAAGATTGAATGTCACTTGGGGGTTGAATAAAACTGATAATGCTGTGAGCACAGAAAAGACATTTGTGGTTATTTCATTATAACTGTTATGTTATATTTGTCTGACCTACAAGTGCCTCTTTAATGTAAATGTAAGCAAGATGACTGAATGATCAAAAGCAATGTCAAACTGGCCAAAACACTCAATTTCAGTGGGGGTTGAATAATTTTGGTCACAACTGTATGAATCTTTATACAACCTTCGAGATGATTCCACTACTACTCAACCTACTTTGGAGGGCATAACTCACGTTCTGACCTCTATTACTCTACCTCTATTAGAGGACTCTCAGCTGAAGTCCCTTAACAGCCCATTCTTCAAAAAAGAAATAATTGCTGTGATTCAGTCCCTTTCCAATAATAAAGCTATGGGACTAGATGATTTCTCTGCTGAATATTATAAACAATTTTCCTCTTTATTGGTCCCCCACTTGATGACACTTTTTAATACTGCTGGGTCCTCTAGTACCTTCCCTCCAGAAATGCTGTAGGCTAATATTATTACTCTACCGAAGCCAGGGATAGAGCAGAAGCTTCCTTAAACTTTTAAGGCCAAATCTCTTTGAATACAGATTTGAAGTTGTAAGCCAAAATCATAGTTACCAGGCTATCAAAGCTTATGCCCTTATTAATCCAGGCTGACCAAGTGGGTTTCATTACAGACCGCTAAGCTAAGGCTCTATGCATTGTATTATTAATTTAATGCACAAACCTGAAACTGGATCTCTTCCTTCTTTGTTCCTGGCCTTGGATGCCAAAAAGGCCATTGACAGAATTCACTTGAGCATCTGCACAGCCTTGATGAAATTTGGGTTCCAAGGCTCCATACTTTCAGCCATTTTGGGCTTATACACATCTCTATCTGTGCAGGTGTTTGCAGAGGGATGTTATCGCTTAGTTTCCAAATCACTAATGGCACCCATCAAGGTTGCCCTCTCTCGCCATTGATTTTCACACTACTGATGGAACCATTAGTGCAAAACATTCGGTCTCAGGATTCTGTTCGGGGCATTTTGGTCCAGGGCCAGGACAAAAAGATAATATTGTTTGCAGATGATGTTTTTTTTAATACTTACAGATCTGGCTCAATCCCTGCCTTAGGTGTATTCCATACTATAAGTGTTTGATGTTGTATTATATTATAAAGTCAATGAGTCCAAGTCTAATGTACTTAGTATAAGTTTGGATGCCCATCTAGCTGATGTTCTATGAAAATGTTTTTTTTACATGATCTTCCTTCCTGTGTCATATCTTGGTATTGAACTTACCACTCCCATATCTAACTTAGTTCAACCTAATTCTGCTCCACTGCTACAATCCACTAGATAGGAACTGGATAAACTAGCTCATTACTATTTGTCATGGTCATATAGACTGGCAGAGTTGAAGATGCTCATACTTACCAAAATTCAGTACATGTTTAAAGCACTCCTGATGGCCTTGCCAATCTCATTTTTTGTTGTGTTGAAAAACATTATAACATTTTGCAGGGGAAATGCCAGTATTGGTTAAAAATAAAAACACTGGTGGCATAGGGCTTCCAGACATGAAAGACTATTATGGTGCAGTTCTCTTAGACCAAATGAAATACTGGGCTTGGCAGTCCCCCTCCAAATTTGGGAGCTCTATAGAGAAGGCATTTGTTCCAAATGACAGCCTGCAATCCCTACTATTAGCGTATCCCTTCATGGTACAAGCCTTTAAAATACTATATAAGTACCTGAAATAAATAAATAAAAATAAATGTCATCCCATGTTCCTGGTGACTCTACAGGCCTGGAAGAATCTACTTCGACACTCTAAACCTGAAGAATTAACGTCACATATCCCACTACCTTTTGAATGTTTACAATTTTGATACCCAATTTAGCTCTCAAATATTGGAGCTCCTGCTGCAACCTTAATGTTTTAGATATTATGAAGGACAATAGATTCCCACCGTTGGAGAAAGTGGCACATACCTTAAATATTCCTACAAGTGGTTGTCTCTCATATTCCCTAATGGTCTCTTACTATCAGAAACATACAGTGCCTAAATTAGTGGTGCCTGCAAAGGTATGGTCCTACTGGACATCTACAAATCTTTCCACCAAAGGTATCTCATTATTTTATACCTTTCTCAATTCTAAAGTACTGTTTATCAAAATGTCTTTCTTGTTGCGCTGGGAGAAAGATATGAATTACAATTTTTCTTCAGCGCAATGGTTGAAAGCTATCCAATATACCTATATGTTCACCAAATGTGTTAATTTCTGAGAACTCTCACAAAAAATCCTGCATGGGTGGTACCTAACCTCTTCTCATATAGCCAAATTCTCCCCTTCTGGTGATTATTTGTGTTGGATGGGATGTTTCCAGGAGGGTACGCTATACCACATACTATGGAAATGTCCATATATTATTAGCTATCGGAACTCAGTTTTTCAGCTCATCACCTCATCCAGCTATGGCGTTATTGAGTATAGATGTGTTGAACCTACCTGCTGAGTTCAGACCTATAGCCATGCATACATTATATGCTGCCAGATTAATCAATTTTAGTTCGTGGAAGAAAAACATACCAGTAGCTCCAAATATATCTGTTTTAAAACAGTTTGATTTGTCCTCACTGTATGAACAGCATTTGGCATATTGCATGGGAAAACACACACAATTCCATGCATGTTGAGATATTTGGCTACAACAACATGATAATTTATAAATGGAGCAATGTATCACCTGTGATTATGAGCCTTAGTGATAGCTTTCCTATACACATTTTTTCACGTTATTTGTTATTTATATTCCTGTACACCTTGACCCTTAGGGTCCTTCTTACAGATTTACTCGACTACACTACACACTGTAATACTGAAAGTCTGTATATGTCTCCATATTCAACTAACAACTGTATTTGGATGATTTTTTGGGACATACTGTTTTGTGTTGTTTATTCAAATTTCAAAAAAATGGTATGTTTAAAAAATATATATATCTTTTTTATTCTCTCCTAAGTGCCAGTGTTTCAAATTACGCTTTTATGCTCATATGTACTTGCATATACATATATGTACGGATAAATTTGTGCACTCAATTTAGAGCTCTGAATGCATTGCTGTACTAGGCCTCATTCACATGGGTGCTCAGACCTGTAGTCCTTGAATGGGCTTTGAATTATGCAGTAAGAGATGCCAGGTGCTGTGTGCAGGCAGTCCATTCAAATCTATGGGGATGCAGAGGCTGGATGGATACAGCTATTTGTCATAAGACAGGCATATGAGTGAGTGGTCCTGAAAGCAGATGACGTGCTCAAGCCACATAAACACAAGGCCCATTCAAGGACTACTGGTCCCAGCACTTATTTGAATAATGTCTTATGGATCTTTAAGCAGCTGTGTGTATTGTACCATAGACAACAATGCACCTATGTTGAGTTCCATTTAAAAAATGCTACAAACGCTGCATTTTTGTTCACCCATGTGCAAGAGGCCTAAATGGAATCATAATTATAGCCCCCTGTCTCACACACCTTGCTATCTAATGTAAACTGTAAATTACTTAAAAGGACAACTTTGTGCCCCTATTGATTCCTATGAGACAGGACCACTGGTGCCGCCAAAGAGTATGATCAGACTGCAGGAATTAATAGAGCTGCATCACACAACAGTGAAATTGTCCATTAAAGCCTTTCAACCTTCCAAATGCTTATCAAGTGCTTCTCATCTCCTGAAAGCCTCTTGCACATGGCCAAAAAACCAAAACAGCATTTGTTTTTTCTTTTTTACGGACATGGGTGCATCTTAGTGTATGGGACAATGCACACAACGGTACAAAGTTCCATAATGCAGTAATACACTTTTTTACTTATTTTACATATACATGCATGCAGCACAGTGTATGATATCAACATGCCATGGGTGCCAGGAAACAGCAACTCTACAGTTGTTACGTCATTACCAGCAAGCCAATCAAGACTTCAAATCTGGAAGAAGATAGTGGCAGCAGTAAAAAGCAGTGCAAACATTGCTAGTGGAGGGCACTGTGTGAGAAAAATTTTCCATAATTTGTAAATTTGCTCTGCATATTTCTACTTTATGATGAGAGCTTCTGCTGGCCCTTATTACGTTAGTTGCTGGTTAAGGTTTTTGAGTAACACTACCTTATACTGTTTGGATTACCTGTTGGATTCTCAGAGCTTTAGATGATTTGAGAGGTTATATACCAAATTCCCAGCTTTCTACTGGTATGATAAGCCAAAGGCCAAAGGAACAACATACATACCCAGAATCTCAAGTAAAGGAAGAAATAATTTTAAGACATCCCTAACTGTTCCAAAAAGTTTCTGCCGTCCAATAATCAGTGTTGTATGAATCAACCTTTAATCTTTTTTTTCCCTCAAAACACATATAAAAGATGGACTTGCTGTTTGTTCGGCCCAGGAAAATACGCTTTCTCACAAAAGAACCTTCAATGCTTGGGCAGAGAAGCACCAAATAAAAATGCTACCTAAATATTATTGGTTAAAGAGAAACATCACCCTTCCTAGCTAAACTTAAATGTCAAATCCCTAATAATTATCCCTGTATGAAAAAGAGAAAAAAAAACATACTCAGCAGTTCAAGAAGGCTAGTATTGTCTTGTTTGCAGCCAAATTTTTTATTCTTTGCTTCTGCATTGTCATCTTAAATTGAAATCCCACACATGTGCAGACGTGCCACAGTTTTTCTCAAAGTCTGTGGAACCTAGCAGAGACCCTCGTCATGTCTACACATCGATCTCAGGTTGAAACACTGACTCCTGGGATATCTATGGTGGTTGGCTGGATGTATATAACCCTCACTTTGGCAAGAATTCAGTAAGTAGAATATAATTTTTCTAATTGTGTATAACAAGGTGGAGGAGGCAGATATTAAGTGCTTTCTTATTGGTAAAGTTCTGCTGTAAGTAAGCCTTAGTTCTCTACCCAAATCTGTTGTATAATGTTAGGTGGTATAAGTCTTTAACCGTTTCAATACCGTGCAATTTTACACCTTCCTGCCCAGGCCATTTTTCAGGTTTCAGCGCTCTCACACTTTGAATGACAATTGCGCGGTCATACAACACTGTACCCAAACTAAAATTTTATCATTTTCTTCACACAACTAGAGCTTTCTTTTGGTGGCATTTAATCACCACTGGGGTTTTTATTTTTTGCTAAATTAACAAAAAAAGACCAAAAATTTTGAAACAAAAACACATTTTTCTTTGTTTCTGTTATAAAAGTTTACAAATAAATAATTGTTCTTCATAAATTTAGGCCGAGATGTATTCTGCTACATGTCTTTGGTGAAAATAACCCAAATTAGGATGTATTTTTTAGTTTTTAGGAAAGTTATAGAGTTCACAAACTATGGTATAGATCTGAAAATTGATCAATCCTGAAGTACTGACGGCCAATCTAATTTCTTGAGGTCCAAGAATGTCAGAATAGTACAGATATCCCCAAATGACCCCTTTTTGCAGAGTAGACAGTCCAACGTACTTCATAAGAGGCATGGCGAGTTTTTTGAAGTTGTATTTTTTTGTCATAATTTTTCGGAAAATGAAAAAATGAAAAAAATTATTTTCACTATTTTTTTTTTTACATACTGTCACCAGTGCAGTACAGCATCATCATATAACTGGCATGGAGGTGAACAGGGACACTGACTGGTGACAGTATGAAAAAAATATATATATATATTTTTTTTAATTTGTTTTATTTTTTTATTATATTTAATTTTTTATTACATTTTTTTTTTATTTTTTTTAAGATTTTTTTTCATATTTTACTATGACCAAAATAGTACAATGTTACCATAGTAACATTGTACTACTTTGGGGAAGTGATCAGTATTTTTTTTTTTTTTACACAGTTTGCTTATAGCAAAGAATTACTTTGCTATAAGCAAGCATTTACCTGAATGAAATCGATTCATTCAGCTTTTTTTTTTTTTTTTTTTTTTGTGCTTAGCTGTGATTTGGTCACAGCTAATCACATGACATGTGCATGTGATTAGCTGTGACCATTCACAGCTAGGCACTAGTATACAATGGATGGCATCATGAATGAAGCCATCCATTGTATACAACTGTCATGTGACCTGCTGTGATTGGTCACAGCAGGTCACATGGTACCAGCAACGGGAGCCGGTACTCGGATCTGTCATCGGCCGTGTCCGAGGTGCACGGCCGATGACAGATCGCACTGCTGCGCCGCTCTGCACTAGCGCAAACGGCGCATGTGCGGGAGCACGCCAAATGGCGTGCACCCGGAATGCAGATACACATCTGAAGCCACCAAACGGCCATTGGCCGGGCGGCTAATGGTTAAGGACTAGTGGGCAAGTTATACCATAACTGGTGTGCATTGTGAAGAAGCGGGTGTTGGTGTGTTGTAGTAACACATTGCACTGTTTACTTTTTTTCCTTTTTGTTTCAAACTTATTGAAATGTCATAAAATAACATATTCTTCAACTTTTTCCACTGCAGCAGGTTGTGATGTATTGAGAACGCCCAGTGGGAAGGGCGAAACGCGTTGACGCACTTTCGGTCCACTTTACTAATGTCATACGTCACTTCCGGTGAGTGGAACGCACGGCGAGAGGTGCGTTCCAGCGGTCATTTTGGGAGCTGTCTGTCTGTCAATTCATTGTCATCCTCTGCACAGATAGTTGTGGGATTTCTGCAGTATATCGTGGATGGTGTTCTGATGATGTTTGGCCGTTGTAGGCTACATAATAAAGAGCCTTTTATATTGCTTGCATACCATGAATGACCTGGCATCATTATTATATATTTAAGAAGAAGTTAGTAGCAATATTACACTATATGCTATATTTTCTTCTTTGGCACAACGGTGGAGCATTTTGTTTGGAGAAAGGAAGTTGAAGAATCTTAGTCTGGTGTGGTGGAATGGAGGTCTGGAGGCGTTAAGAGGGGTTTAGGATCCCTAAAAGTCCTAAAAGGCTTACTATTCGCCAATATCTGGTGAGTGTGATTAATGTTGGTTTCTCACTGGTGGATGGTGGAAGCACTTATTACAGAAGGATAATCACATTATAAACGTATTTGTTTTTGGTGAAGCACTTTGAAGTTGAAGAAAAAGGCTAAAGTTTCATAATGTTATATATATATTTTGATGAATTTTGATATTTTGATGGACACATTAATTTTGGACACTTTTCATTTTATTTGGATATTATGTGAAATTTATTATATTTTTTATATTTTTTTGTTTGGTGGACACATGTATTTTGGAAACTTCTAAATTTTTATACTAGTATTTTTCTTTTTATGTATCATTTGTTGAGTATTGCGCTGTTTATTTGACTAATGTGATGTATTGTAGGGCAAGGGCGTAGCAGCATGCTGCTCTGAAAAAAGCATGTACTATTTTTTACTGCAGTGTAGTGGTGTGAACTGAACTCATAAGACTCAAGGCAAATTGCCAATGTGTTGGGACTGTGTTGGGCAAGGCTTTCCAGTGTAGCCCAATGCATGGTGTGAATAGGCACTAAGTAGAAGAAAAGTAATATGCCTCAGAAAAGGTTAGAAAATAGTTTTATGAAGCAGCACTATTTGCAATTTCTGAAAATTTTAGAACTGTAAGAAATGAATCACATTTGTCAAGGAGGCTTACAGATGAATACTTACTTCATAAATAGTAGTCATCAGCAGCTTGACAGAAGATCGCACTTGCATCTTTAGTACTGAAAGGTCATCTTATATTTAAAAACACCTACCTAAATGGGGCTTGATTTATTATTCTCAGTATAATCAATTTCATCTTCCTCCAGAAGCAGAGATCAGATTAGATTACCTTGGATGCATTACATGCTCTGTTTGCATGGTTACAAATATGCCATTTTTATAGTACATGCGTGATATGCCTCATTATGAAGTTTAAAAATGTTAATAAATTCTGGTTGTTATGGATTGGATACTTTTAAAGACATTCCTTAAATTATATCCATTTACCAAATAAATAATTCACATCCTCTATAATAATAACATAAGGGTGCCCAGTACATAAACAGTAGAACTATAAAATTGCAAAAATGGATCTGTACTGTAACAAATCCCAGTGTATTTTTCTATTAAAGCACGAACATATAAGGAGTTAAGGAAGCCTTTTTTGTAATGACTAACGTTCTTCATATTTTTTCTGTTCAATGTTGAATGCACATGAAAAAAATGTTTATGTAAAAAAGTCAGTTTGTAGATGTAAAAATATGAAAGGTTTGTATAGGAGGGTGGAAAGAGGATGAATCTGTCAGCGTGGGCAGTTGGCATGCTGGGACATTAGTAAAACAGAGAAAGAAGAGGCAGCAGTCATCATACTGAGGCTTGTAGCTCTCTAGAGAAAGCAGAGATGTTAGTGGGATATGTTTTACAGAGACAAGAGACACCAGTGGGACATGCTGGAGCTTGTAGTTCAACAGGAACATGGACGGCCTCAGTGAAGCATGCTGAGGTTTGTTTTTTTTTTTGCAGAGATAATGAAAAATTCCAGTGGAATATGTTGCAACTTGTAGGTACACTTCAGATACACCAAGGGGCATCAGCAGTATACAGGCTTGGATTTCTGCACAGCCAACAGAACTCTCAGGGGCAGCACACAGCTACCCAACCATGATGTTGATGACTGTCAGTAACTGATTAATTTGTATATGGTTTTTGACTGCTGTCCAGCCTGCCAGAGCGATCTGGGCGCCTCATCACTATTGCTTTCCTAGTCCTGATTTCTGTTTTTTTTTGGTGGAATAGTGAACTGTGCAGAAATAGATTACCGTATATACTCGAGTATAAGCCGAGTTTTTCAGCACATTTTTTGTGCTGAAAAACGGCCCCCTCGGCTTATACTCGAGTCAACGTCTGCAGATGTCTAGCAGGGGGCGCTGCTTCTAAAGCAGCGGTTCTCAACCTGTGGGACGCGACCCCTTTGGGGGTCGAACGACACTTTCACAGGGGTCGCCTAAGACCATCGGAAAACACATATTTCCGATTGCCTTAGGAACCGAGACACCGCTCCTCTATCCGTCTCCAGGTGTGGGCGGGATGACATGCCGTCCCTGTCATCTGGACACACCCCTGGGATCAATCCTCGCCAGTGTTTGGCCGCCAGAACTGTAGCTCAGGAGAGGCACACAGGCGCCCAATCACCGGCGAGGAGGTGGAGCTTGGAGAGGAGGAGCCGAGCGGCACCGCGAAGATCGAGCGAGTGAAGAGGAGGAGAGCGGCCGGAGAAGGAAGACATCTGACCGGTAAGTGTGTACCATGGGAGAGGGAGGGAGCGAGCAAGCCCAGACTGGAGCAGGGGTCAGCAAGGTAAGTATCATTGGTGTCAGTGGGAGGAATAGTGCCCAATCATTGGTGTCACTAATACCAACGATGGGGCACTATTCCTCCCCCCACTGACACCAACGATGGGGCACTATTCCTCCCCTCACTGACACCAACGATGGAGCACTATTCCTCCCCCCACTGACACCAATGATGGGGCACTATTCCTCCCCCCACTGACACCAACGATGGGGCACTATTCCTCCCCCCACTGACACCAACGATGGGGCACTATTCCTCCCACTGACACCAACGATGGGGCACTATTCCTCCCACTGACACCAAAGATGGGGCACTATTCCTCCCACTGACACCAACGATGGGGCACTATTCCTCCCCCCACTGACACCAACGATGGGGCACTATTCCTCCCCCCACTGACACCAACGATGGGGCACTGTTCCTCCCCCCACTGACACCAATGATGGGGCACTATTCCTCCCCCCACTGACACCAACGATGGGGCACTATTCCCCCATATTCCCAAATAAATATTCATGTGATTTTATTGGTCTCTATCTTTATTTTTTACATTGACTAGTAGGTGCCTCATTTCCCACCCTCGGCTTATACTCGAGTCAATAGTTTTTCACAGTTTTTTGTGGTAAAATTAGGTACCTCGGCTTATATTCGGGTCGGCTTATACTCGAGTATATACGGTACACAGTCTTTACACCTGCATCTGAACTGATCACAGATTCAGCAGACTGTTTGTCCCACTTATTTAGAAGTACTGCTGCAAAATGACTGGTTGTCTCTTTTAGCCCTCCAACCCCAGCCTCCACTTGCCTTGTGTGTTTAAGCACAATTAATATTGCTCCAGGCTGGTCCATCCTTGCTCACAATACCACATAAACAGGTAAAACAGGAGAAGTGAGGCCTCTAATGCATTTCATGGTAATAAACAGTTATAGAATCATTATATGCTCATTAGCGTGGGAAACGTTAGAATTCTAACTTGCCAAACAGCTCACAAGGGGGATCTGTACCTCCACATCGCCGCTGGTCCTGCAGTTGGCGTGCGTTTCAATGCCCAGAAATGCCATCAGAGGAACTGTAAGTTTGTGCGTCTCAAGCCTCAATGCATTTTGCGTGTAGCACGTCCTCAGGAAGCCCTTCGTGAGCTATTTGGGTTGGTGCTCCCTGTGGCACTTACAATATGTGAGTGAAATATATATATATTTTTACACACATTTTAAATAAAGAACTTGCTGCGCTATGATTATTTCTCTTGGCCTTTTTCTGAGACATGGAAAAGGTGGTTAATATCTTGTGATTAGAGGAGGTTGAAGGATTCTGTTGGACTGTGCATTATACCTAAGGCATACAGGATCTGTGTTTACAAGCTTGCTGGCTACTTTGTTGGCCATGTTCCCATTTTAGCCATACACAGTGGTGAAACACAGTTTGAAGTCAAAAAAATTAGACACCAGTTGGACTGGCATTAGAATAGATTTTTTTTGGATTTTGCATTTCAAGTTTTTGATGACCCATTATTTTCTATTCATATTATGTTGATTTATATTTATTTTATATGATTGTCACGATAGCACTATTTTGGTAAGCGCCTAATTTTATTAATTGCACATTTATGTAAAGTGTCATTTCACTTAAAGGGGCAGCTGCCTTTATTTGATTTTTTATATATTTATTTCATTTATTTATTTCAGTTACTTATATAGCGCCGTCACTTTACGCAGTGCTTTACATATATAATGAGTGCAGCGCTAATTAGTATCTAATAGAACCGTAATACAATATATACTCAATCCCCAAAATAAATCCAAGATACTCAATACATATACAGTGTCATGCATGTATTCCCTCATGGGAAATATCTCGTGCAAAAACGTGAAAATAAAGTAATATATACTATAACATATATACTAATAATAAACAGTGCCACACAAAAAGTGCACAAAGGAATAAACGATAGTTCAAATACGAGAAAAGTCCAAAGTTAATAATAATAATACTGATGATGCTGTGCTTAATGATGAACTTCACACTCCACTCTTCATGCAAAATTATGTGCAGTATACGTGATGCACGCGTGACAATCCTTAACAGCCAAAATGCCCCCTCACCTCCTTCCTTAGACCCCAAGGGGCCAGCACGCTTTCAGGATCACACGATCCTATCAGTATGGATCACTCTCTAGAAAATATCTTCTTCCTCCAGCGTCCACCAGTTTAGCAGCCAGCTCCTCCCAGGGTCATAGTAAGACACAAGCAGAGACCCTCCATAGTGCAACCAGTAATTTTATTGGTAATAGGTATTGGTAGGAGGCTGGAAGATTCATCGTTTTGTGAGTGGAAATCTATTTTTTATACCTATTACCAATAAAATTACTGGTTGCACTATCAGGTGAACGGTGTAGGAATTATAACAGTTTGCATATGTGCCTCCCACTTGTTAAGGGACCAAAAGTAATGGGACAATTGGCTTCTCAGCTGTTCCATGGCCAGGTGTGTGTTATTCCCTCATTATCCCAATTACAATGAGCAGATAAAAGGTCCAGAGTTCATATCAAGTGTGCTATTTGCATTTGGAATCTGTTGCTCTCAACTCTCAAGATGAGATCCAAAGAGCTGTCACTATCAGTGAAGCAAGCTATCATTAGGCTGAAAAAACAAAACAAACCCATCAGAGAGATAGCAAAAACATTAGGCGTGGCCAAAACAACTGTTTGGAACATTCTTAAAAAGAAGGAACGCACCGGTGAGCTCAGCAACACCAAAAAACTCGGAAGACCACGGAAAACAACTGTGCTGGATGACCGAAGAATTTTTTCCTTGGTGAAGAAAACACCTTTCACAACAGTTGGCCAGATCAAGAACACTCTCCAGGAGGTAGGCGTATGTGTGTCAAAGTCAACAATCAAGAGAAGACTTCACCAGAGTGAATACAGAGGGTTCACCACAAGATGGAAACCATTGGTGAGCCTCAAAAACAGGAAGGCCAGATTAGAGTTTGCCAAACGACATCTAAAAAAGCCTTCACAGTTCTGGAACAACATCCTATGGACAGATGAGACCAAGATCAACTTGTACCAGAGTGATGGGAAGAGAAGAGTATGGAGAAGAAAAGGAACTGCTCATGATCCTAAGCATACCACCTCATCAGTAAAGCATGGTGGTGGTAGTGTCATGGCGTGGGCATGTATGGCTGCCAATGGAACTGGTTCTCTTGTATTTATTGATGATGTGACTGCTGACAAAAGCAGCAGGATGAATTCTGAAGTGTTTCGGGCAATATTATCTGCTCATATTCAGCCAAATGCTTCAGACCTCATTGGACGCCGCTTCACAGTGCAGATGGACAATGACCCAAAGCATACTGCAAAAGCAACCAAAGAGTTTTTTAAGGGAAAGAAGTGGAATGTTATGCAATGGCCAAGTCAATCACCTGACCTGAATCCGATTGAGCATGCATTTCACTTGATGAAGACAAAACTGAAGGGAAAATGCCCAAAGAACAAGCAGGAACTGAAGACAGTTGCAGTAGAGGCCTGGCAGAGCATCACCAGGGATGAAACCCAGCGTCTGGTGATGTCTATGCGTTTTAGACTTCAGGCTGTAATTGACTGCAAAGGATTTGCAACCAAGTATTAAAAAGTGAAAGTTTGATTTATGATTATTATTCTGTCCCATTACTTTTGGTCCCTTAACAAATGGGAGGCACATATGCAAAATGTTTCATTTCAAATCCATTGTGGTGGTGTATAGAGCCAAAAATGTTAGAATTGTGTTGATGTCCCAATATTTATGGACCTGACTGTATATATTATACACTCACATCAGTCTCTAACCCTCAAGGGGCGTACAATCTAAGGTCCCCAACTCAAATTCATATACAAGGGCCAATTTAGACAGGATCCAAACAACCTACCAGCATGTCTTTGGAGTGTGGGAGGAAACCTGAGTACCTGGAGGAAACCCACACAAGCACAGGGAAAACATGCAAACTCCAGGCAGGAGGTGCTGTGGCTGGGATTCGAACCGATGACCCTAGTACTGCCAGGCAGAAGTGATAACCATTTAGCCACTGTGCTGCCCATATATATATTGTTTTGTGTTGCTTATAATTTTGTTGGGTTTGGCGCTGCTTCATTTTCTGATTAAAAATAAATACCTGCATGCTTTTGTTTATGTAGAACTTGTAGTTTAAAATAAAAGCAGTAACATAACTCTCAAAATGGAATTCTTACAAAAAGGTCCAAAAAGGGCAAAACTGCATGCCCACATTCCACATTTGCATATTCCCTCAAATGAAAAGAATTTGGTCAAGTTTTCTTTGAACAGCCATCCTAAGGTAAGGAAATTCTTAGGTTATAGCAATTGAAAATCCATTATGAATGTTTTCAAGCCACAGTCTTGGCTGCCTAGGGTTGAACTTTAAAATCCTGCTGCCTTGGTAAGTATGCCATTAGGTGTAATGATATGCAATTTTTGTCTGTATGTAACAAAAAAAGAATAAGCAATTTTTCAACTTTTGAGTAGCCATAGAAAAAAAAACATTTCTAAAAAAATAACCAAGAACATTTAAACATTCTATCCATTCCCTGAGCGCATCTGGCAATTTAACTTGCACATTCAGATTGATTTAACTTTTTACAGTCTCTGTATTGCTTCAGTCACGTCAGATCACTTTTGTTTGATTTCAGAATAAAAGAATTTAATATCACAAAGTTTACTCTGTAGACTGTTTCTCTGTTTTATTATGTATTATATAATGCCATTGCATGAAACTGCTACAAGCATAAGACTTCATATTAAAAATATTAATAACTCCAGGGCACAACAGAGCAGGTTAGCTATATATTTAATTTCTTTTTAATGACTACAGATATTAGGTAAGGCAAGTATGGAAAGCTGTTAGAGAGAAATAAACCAGAAATAGATCTAGGTAAATATTGTTATAGATAGATTATCCTGTTTCCTATTTGTGTCCAGGTTTAAACTGTTCTATTTACAGTGAACACAGGCAAGCAAGGAATCACAAATATACATTTAAAAAGGCAGTCACTCTGAATTGCTAAATTATAATTAAAGGTATGCCACCAGATGCTGACTTTCATTGCTGCATAGTGTTTCCAGCAAGGGGAGATAAACTTTCTTGCTTAGCTTTGCGGTGGCTGTAGATGTAATCATATTTAATACAGCCTCTCTCTAATATTTAAATGCCACTCTTAAAATGATTAACGTCACCTTTGAGCTATGTTTGTATCTGAGTGGGTGCAGGATTGCATGTAAGGCTAGGTTCACATCTAGCTGCTTCTTGTGTGCTGTGTTTACATGGACAGAGCAGTCCATTAATTTTGCCTGTATTTCCTGCAGGTAAACCAAGAAAAAGGTCCCTGCACCTTTTCAAAATCACAGCAGCACTGCAATTTTATATGCGTATTCATTCTAAATGGCACCCTTACCTGTCTGCTAAAGAGCACCGTGTTTTACCTGCCGGAGAGGAACCATTACATGCATTCCTGAACCTGTATAAATGTGAACCTAGTCTATACTGCAAGCATGCCCTCACCAGCTGTTAGCAGATGTGCAGGGGTGCCCATAACTCTTAATTGCACCCTCATGCATCTGAAAACGCAGTCCTTGGCAACAATTTTGCAAAGGTGCAGGGACCTTTTCCCTGCGGTTTCCATAGGTGCAGTAGCACATTCAAATTAATAGGCTTCTAAGCCCATGCAAAAGTCACCGCAGGGAAACCAACATGGAGTGAACCTAGCCTTAATTATAAAGAAAGTACCCACTGATCTTTCCAACTCTCTCAAGCAGCGTGACAACACTGCTGCTTCAACAATAAAATCTGTGCAGTGTTGTCACCATGTGCAGCCCATAGAACTAGTGCATGATCATGTAATTTACAGGGTATGGGTTTTTGCTTTGTCACCACTGCTAACCTTTCTCGCCAATACCTGTCAGCAGCACATTATGTTCACAGCAAAACCTCACAAACAAAGGATTTTCCATCAGCACTGGGCTCCTCCAGGCACACCTGCCCTTAACCTATCCACTGATATATGTGATCCTACTAATGAGGCTCTGGAAAGTTAGGTCCACAGTATACAGAGGACCTTTGATGTGGAACTGTGGCTTACACATGTATTTGCAATTGTGTGCAAACCAAACCCTCTGTTTTTAACGCAAACTGTTAGATGGGGCCAAATTGGTGGTTTTGCAGGCTGGCTGGTAAGTGATGCTGGGAAATCCTTTGTTTGTTTGTTTGTGATGAGCTTTGCCCTTCCATGTGCACATTACTGCTAAGGCTGGTTATAGGTTGGGACAGTTGCCATTTTTTTGTGTAGTTGGCTAATTTGGATGCAGGGACGCACTGGATGCCTTTGCTGTCATTTTGCTATAACTGGGCATCACAAGCGTCCCTGTACCTTTAAGGAGGCATGGGCTCCTCCAGGCACACTTGCCCTTAACCTGTCCATTGATATCTGTGCTCCTATTATGGAGGCTCTGGAAATTTTAGAGTTAGGTCCACAGTATACAGAGGACCTTTGACATGGGACTGTGGCTTTCGCATGTATTTGCAAATGTGTGCAAACAAAACCCTCTGTTTTTAACGCAAACTGTTAGACAGGGCCAAATGGGTGGCTTTACAGGTTGGCTGGTAAGTGTTTCTGGGAAATCCTTTGATTGTTTGTGATGTGCTTTGGCCTTCCATGTGCACTTTACTGTTAAGGCTGGTTATAGGTTGGGACAGTTTCCATTTTTTTGTGAAGTCCACAGCAAAACCTACAGTCTCGTGAGCCTGCCAACATGCTCAGCCTACAGGTCCATAGGAACTATAGCTCTGATTAGCATATGACATAAGGTGCCTTGTTGGAATCCTTTCCTGGCTGCAGTGGATAGAAGATTTTTTCCAACACGTGTCATAATGCCACAGTGATGAAGAGGAAGAATCAGAGCTGATTCACACATGTGCGGTGTGAACTGAAGCTCAGGTTTCACAGCTAATTGATACAGTTCACAGGTTCACGTCAGGTTTACATCAGGTTCAGGACAGAATTAACTGTCAGGATTATCCTGTTCACACATATGCGGTTTAGAAAAGGTTCACATAGAAGTCAATAGCCTGTAACCCGCACCTGAATCGGACCACATTGTTCAGAAATCGAATATCACTCTTTTTAAAAAAGTACTGAATCTGCACTGAATCTGCATTGCCATTACACCGGACATATATGAACAGGTGCTATCCAATCCACATATATGTGAACGGGCACTTATGCATGCCAGTAAAAAGGTTAAGTACAAATTATAAAAAAAATAATAATAATACAGTGAGTTAATGTACAAGTAATGGTACAATGTTGTAGGTATACTTTTTTAAGAAGAACTCTGTGCTAAACATTGTAATTGATAAAAAAATGCCAAGGGAGGAACCAGGGAACCTGCTATTAATATCCATCCATAACTGAGATATGAATTTTGAGCGTGTATGAATATTTGACTATTTCTTTGAAAAATAGAAAACAAAATTGAGTGCACTGTAGTTTACTGGTGACATAAAAGACAATAGTACCTCAACTTGCTTAACTTTCACCAAAAAAGGCTGGGGTAATGTATGAGATGGGTGCTGAAATGATGACCTCATTAATAAACAGAGTAGCCAGATGGTTAATACAGAATCAGGCAGTCGTTTTTATATGTGCTGAATCCTGTGAACCAGTTCTACGAATAACAATGAAGAATTAAGGCTTTAGGGAGAATGTCATGAGCATATGGAGTGCATTGCTCTAGGGGTAGGTTTATTCATGGTTTCTTGGGATGAACTAATGGGAAATATGTCTCTGGATGTACGCTATGTTGTTTGCAATTATGTTGATCTGCATGAAAGGATCAATTAAAAACTAAGTCCACCCTTCATTGCAGTATTAGTTGTGACATTCTGCAGTACTGGCTGGAACCAGTACTATTACCATTATGTTTGGTTGTACTGAGGTGAAGTTGGGTTACCTACGTTGAAAGTTCCTGTTATCTAATTATGGGGTTTATTTACTAAAGCTGGTTCACTCAGAACCTTGTACACTGCTGCATAGAAACCAATCAGATTCCAGGTTTTATTGCTAAAGCTTAATTGAACAAGCTGAGGTTAGAAGCTAATTGGCTACCATGCACAGCTGCACAGGATACTGAGTGAACTAGCATCAGTAAATAAACCCCTGTATGATGTGCAATACAGGTAGGGGCTACTAAGGCACAATATGCACAATAAATAATTTTTATCTGAGAAAGAAATGTATTATTTGGCTTTAAGTTCATACATGCTAAAAAGAACAATGGGCAAATATAGAATCTTCCTCACTGTGTCCAGAGCTGTTTTAACAAATGGTCTGTCCTAGGTTTGCCAAGACTGAGTGGGCACTGCCTTGCATATTCATTATTGTTATGCAAAGAACAGAAAAAATGTGCAACATACAATAATTCACATTACCAAATTCCGTTTACTGTAGTTACATACACAAAAGGTTACTTTTGATTATTTACACAGATTATTGCCTTATACAAATTGCACGTTGCCTAATAAATAAGACCATTATTTTAATTCAACTTCCCATATATATACTTTAATCCTTTTTGAACCAGCTTAATTGAAAGCAAAAGTGTGGGTGGAAAGACAGCATATCATACCTAATATGTACCATACAGATGAGTCAACCCTTCCTTCATATAAGCACGATCACAGAAAGAAGAAAAGAATGGCTTTTCAAACGTTAACACATACTGATTTCTTACTTACTGTACATTAAGCACATCTTTTATATACTGTATGTTTAGATATGAAAAGATTCTAAACACTCCTTAAAGTTTAGTTAAACCCTAGCATAAAAAATTATATTATTGCAGCTTACAGGTCCTTAGGTTGTGGCTGCATTTGTTTTCCTTTTTAACACGTTTTTTCCTTTATTTTAACCTGGTAAACCTGCCAGGGTAGCAACCACAATGAACAGCATTGTCACCTGAGGATAGGGAGTGTGTTAGGGCAACATAACACTGTGTTGGGACTACATAATACCTCCATGTCTTTTCTATAACAGGATGAGATGTTTTGTAGACCACAGAGATAGCAGACAACAATGTTAACTGATAACAGTTCAGAGGCAAAGAGAACTGGAAGTTATCAGCTCACAAGTTTTCTGGTTGAATAAACAACTATTTTTTGCACCTGTCAAACAGGTATGGGCTTTGTGGTGTGGTCTCCTATATGTCATACCAATGGAGGACACCCAAAAGCAGGTTATTCCCAACTAGGGTTTCATGGAACGCTAGGGTTCTTCCAGAGATTGCTATAGGTTCCTTGAATTTGGGCTGAATGGCTTTCCATTTGATGGGCCGTTCATAGTTCCAGAGCCAATGCCACTTGGCATAGTCAACAGCATGACACTAATGATATTTTTAGATACCTGTGTTCTGTCGACCAATGATGACCAAGAAAATTCTTCCCAATGACCACCAGTGTAAGAGGCATTTTTCCATCTAACCCTAAATGAATTGGTTTTAGTGAGGGTTTCTTGAGACCTGAAAATTATTTTGAGGGTTCCTCCACAATAAAAAGTTTGATAAAGATTGGACTAAACATTTGCAACCTTTCAGATCAAATTTTTCTCTGATGATATTACTCCATGTTTGCATGCTTGAGTGTACACCAAACACTGCTCTTTTAGCGATGACGCTGCCAAAAGAGCTTGTATTTGATAACATGGGGTCAGAAAAAAAATGAAATTGAGAGTATATTATATATTATGCAAAATACCTACTGTGTTTTTGTCCAGATTCCTAAAGCCCAGATTGTGAGGATTAGCAAGAATTAACTCTGTTTCACTGCATTTGGCATCACTTAATACTGGAAAATGGCTGTGGACAATAGGTGCAAAACAGCCCACATTAGGCATGTCATATTCCTATAATCAACCTGTCTAACATGAACATAAATAATGTATCATTTCATTATGATGCTTTCAGGTATGCATTACTAAACTTTGCTGCATGTCCACCTCCTTGGATATGAACAAGTACACAGAGAATGACAAGCCTTTTAATCCCCTGGCTATGCACAACTCTGAATGACACAGAGAGCGGGTCAACCGTATGCCTAGAAAGAATTTTCATTTCTTTGATTAGGAGTGGGTTATACATGCTAATTTTTCTGTCATTACCATAAGATTCGACTTCAGGGTTTTTTGTAACTCTCTTATTATTGATTTTTTGACAGGTATAAATCAAGAAACATGGCTACAGACATTTAAATGGAACTTTTACTAGCAAAATAGATAAAGAAATGTTTATCACACAAAATGCTGCATATTTTTGCTGTTAGCAGATGCCTTTTAGAATGGGAGTGAGCTTAAGTATGAATGTGCCAACAAAACATTTCTTTTGCCCACATCAACCAAACAGTAACACTGATCATTTTTGTAGCCAATGGCTTCATAATGAAACATTTGACTGGATACTATGGGCAACAATCATTTATTGGAAAACCAGAACAATGTAGCAGTCCAGCCAGCCAGCCAGGAAGAAAATGTTTGTTGTATATTTTATGGGTGAGCTCCTCTCGGTCTAATGAAGTCTATTCTTTGGGAGCACAGTTGTGTTGTTTCCATTTCTGTGGAATTAAAATTTCAGTGGCATGTAATAGAATCAGTTATGTATTGCTTGTATTAGTTTGCTATGTCCACTTATTTTCATTATAACCTGCATATTCATACTGACTGTTGTTAAAGGTGACCTACTCTAGGAGACATGCAGAGTGTCATTGCTGACCAACTTCTGACAACATGACCTAGCTTTTATGGTGATGATCTGGCTTCAATCCTTTCTGAGTCACTAATCTGAAAAAGTATTCAACACCTGATGCCAATGTGAAGTCAGGACTCCTAATATGCATGATTAGTTGCTATCATATGTAAATGGAGGTACCACCTATATTTATCAGGGCAGGTTTACATTAAAGGTGAGGAGAAGCTACCACTGCTAATCTAATTTTCTAAAAATGCCATTTCCAGGCTGTTTTCCAGGATGGCTCTGAGTGACTGACCTCAAGATAAGTGTGCAGATAAGGACTTCTGATTTTTATATTGCTTTCCTGATCTTCACACTCGTTCTAGGATAGTGAATTAAATGTATAGAGATCCATGGGTCAGGCAACAAGTATTTTTCAGACTGCAAAGGAAAATGGGGATTGGATTTTAAGCCCCTCCCCCCATTTCCACATGGGAATGCAGCAGCATCAGTTTTAAGGCTATTATGAAAAACTAAAGAGCTGAGGGGAGCCTTGTAATTGACACATTTGGGGGAGCATTGAAACCTATCACATGACCAGTGAAGATTCTGGAACCCCTGGGTTTTCACTATAAAAGAAGGGCTCTGCCTGAGGATTATCCCCAGTTACCCCAAGAGATTGACAGCTTTGGAGCTCAGCACAAAAGAGCTACCTCTCTTTGAGTCCACAGCCCAATACCTCCTGAGCGACATGAAGACATTGCTTCAGTAGCTTATCGAGCGGGCTAAAGCAGAAGCAAGAGAAGACTGGCTGAAGTGCCTCACCTTACCTGTGGGAGTGGTGGGGCAAGATGCCGGTGAAGAAGCGGTGGCTGGCGGTGGCAGTGAGGAGACCTATGGTGGCCTGGAAGAGTCCTCGGGAGAGGAAGAGGATGCCTCGGAAGATCCAGTTCCAGGGCAGCAGCGGGGACCACCTAGAGGAGGAGCCATCAAGGTAAAAAGGCTGGTGAAGAGGTGGAGACTGAAGAGTAGGTGTTACAGCCCAGAAGACTAGTGCGGAATGTGCGGCAGAAGTGCTGGGTTGGCCTCTCCAAGGAGGCAGCACCAGAGAGTGACTTCATTGAGAGTGGGGCACCAAGACAGAAGAGCTAAAGCCGGCAAATACAGCAGATTGGCCACCAGTCTCCGTTGCAACAGGACACAATTGAAGCTGTCAATAGAATGGCAGCGGTATCTGTGACAACAAAAGCTGTCCAGTCAGAGAAGATCAGGGCAGCTCAACAGAGGAATATTCAAGCTATTCTCACAGCACAGCTACAGGTGCAGGAGCTGGTGAGTCTGATCAAAGTACAATGTTGTCTTCTCTTTGATCTCATTATCTCAACTGATACATAGTTTTCAGCTTTACAAAGTTCTTCTACTTTACCTGTTTTGGGAAAAAGGGATGTGGTGGCTGTGGTGTGGGCGGGTCCTTCAGACGTTTCTACTGACCTTTACTTTGTCGTTCCACCTTCTGTTAAAATATTGGTGGGGGTCTCACAGCTTCTCCAGCACCTGCTAATTTTCAGCAAGTGGCAGGGAACAGCTTTAAAGAATTTATGCCTTGTATATTGTCCCCACTGGGTTTCCATCTGCCTGCAGCCACTGAAGAAAAACTTTGGTGTGGAGAATTTATAGATATTTTGCCATTATTACCATCCTACAAAGAATCTGTTTCTAAAGCTGATAAAGAAGAATTTGAAGACGATAAGAAAAAGCCTGTTGCCTGCACTTTTCATTACTGGCTTCAGGCATTTTGTGCATATGTCAGTATTTTGTGTGAAAGATTTCCAATTCACCAATGACAAATTGTTTTGTCATAAATTGTCAGTACAGTCTACAATGGGGAAATAAAGACGTTGGGTTATGGCAGAATTTATTTGTTCCACAAAGGCCTTATATGGGGCATCAATCAAACACTTCATCTTCAATCCCATCTTCTGGTTACAAGAAGGGGATTTGTTTCTCTTTTAATGACAGTCAATATAAATGGCCAAATACTTGTAGATATAGGCATGAATGTGCAAGTGTTCATCCAGTAACAAAAAAACTGTCTTCTCCTGGACAGCCTCCTACAAAAGAATCCTTCCAGTTTGCACATCAGTGATTCTGGAAAACATGCTACCATGGCTAATAATGTATCCAGATAGGTGGATGGCATGATTACTATTTGAGGGCCTTAAAGAAGGTTTTTAGTTACCCTTTAGTAATGATTTAGGCTGCACAGTTGTGGATACTTTACCATCTGTATATGAATTGTCTTCTAATGGTAAAGAAAAACTCTTCAAAGAATTAGAGGATGGCAGAATGTTGGGTCTTTTTGATTCTCCACCTTTCTCTAATTTCAGAGTATCACCTTTGGGTATTTTACCTAAAAAGGAAAATAACACCTATATGTTCATTCATTATCTCTGCTATCCATTAGATGACCCACTAAACGACCAAATTCCTGAGGAGCTATGTTCAGTTTCTTATGCCTCATTTTAAGATACAGTCACTATGCTGCAGGAACTAGGACAATCTGCATTGTTGGCAAATAATCTGCCTTCTGTTTATTACCTTTAAGTCGAGTATGTTTCAATTCTTTGGGATTCCAATTTGAGGGTAAATTTCAATTATTTCAATAAATGTTTACCAATGGGATGCTCAATTTCCTGTTTTTGGTCATTTTTAACACATTATCTTGATGATTTTTTTATTCCTAGGTCCTTCTGATTCACCAAATTGTTCAAACGTATTGTAGTTCTTTTTGGGGTCTGCAATAATTTTGGTGTCCCTCTAGCTTTGGATAAAACAGTATACCCCCCAATCTGCTTAGAATTGTTAGGTATCACCATTGATACATTAGCCATGCAATTCTGTCTCCCACCTGAAAAAATATCCAAAATAACAGAGTTATTACTGCCTATCATTAGAAGGAAAGAAGTAATGTTAAAATATATGCAAAAATTATTAGGTCTCTTGGCTTTTGCCACTCAGATATTGCCAATGGGTAGAATATTTTCTAGCAAGATATGGCAGTTGCAGGTTTGAAAAGCCCCATGGCTCATACAAGAATATCAAATTAACTAAGAGAAGATTTATTGATTTGATGTATGACTTATGGCAAATTAGTAAGGCAACAAGATTTTATTTTGGATTCTAATTTTTGCTGATTTACAGACTATGAAGGCTCCTCTGGGTTTGCAGCCATTTGGCACAAACATTTGTGCGTGGAAAAATGGCCTGCAAGCTTGAAACACAGAGGCTTATTAAAAATATAGTTTTATTGGAACTTTTTCCTATTAATGTTTCAATAGAAGTTTTGGGTGACCATTTCTGTACTAGAAGACTCTTGTTCAGTATGGATAACAAGAGAGTTCTATTTGCCATTAACTGTTTATCTTTCAAATCAAAACCTGTGATAAACCTACTTGGATACCTTTTATACAAATGTTTGAAATAAAATATTTGAGTGAAGGCACGTTATATACCAGGTAAGGATAATTGATTGGCAGATACTTTCACTCGTTTTTAAATGCACCATTTTTTTTTAGCTCCTACCAGAAGCAGACAAATGCGAAACATTCTGCCCATCTCAGTTATGAGATCTCATTGAGTAACTTCTAACATTGTAAAATCTCTGGTCCCTTCTACATGCTCAAATTACGCTTCTACATGGTTGTTGTGGTTATCCTTTCTAAATACTCACAAAGTTTCATTAAGTGCACATTCTGAAAATGTTGTTCTTTTATTTCTAATAATTTAATGGCCGAGCAATACTCATGGACCCATGTTAACAAAACTCTTTCAAAAGTTGAATTTTTTCTTAAATTGCATGGAGTCCCATCCTGCTTTAGCTATTTTGCTGTACAACAGGCTATGAAAGGTTATAGAAAATATTATTGTATGTATAATAGACAACCTATAACGCAAGAGGTTTTACAAAGTTTGTGTAAAGTAACCAATGATATTTGTTTTTCTGCTTTCGATGCTACTCTTTCGAGCAGCTTTTTCTATCTGTTTCTTTTTTGCAGTCAGGATCTCCAATTTATTACCTTCTACCTCTAAAGATAGGTCAGGTCTCCAGCTTCAGGATCTTTAATTCTAACAAAATAAAACTTTTTATTAACCATTCTAAACCTGATCCATATGGATTGGATCATGGATTACACTATATGCCTGCCCTGATCCTATGATATGCCAAATTCTATTGCTTCAACATTACCTTGACATTAGACCTTTAAATGCAGAACTATTATTTTTACATGTGAATAATTTACCACTTACTAAATATCAATTCAAGAATAAAATTTAATAATAAAATTTAGACATGGATCTGAATCTCTTCAGATGGTTTGGTAGACATGGGATGATTTAGGATGAACTGATGACAGCGTTAGGAAGCCTTACTTACGGTTGGCCTCTACCTGATGTTTTATTATACATTTAGGTGGCAATGATGTTGGCCGGTGTAGAACTTTGGATTAAATTTTTGCATATGCTCAATAGCATACATCTCTTTAAAACTTTATTTCCTCTCTTTGTCAGGTTTTTGCTGAAATTATCCCTTGTTTACAATGGTTACAATCTTCTGCTTCTAGACCTTTAGAAAAGAGCGTAAAAATAGGACATCAGAGAAGTATATGTCTCTAGATTATAGATTCTCATATCGGCATGAAGAGTTGGAGGATGGTTTTTCTGGACTATACAGGAAGGATGGCATACATCTCTCTGATATTTGCTTAGATACTTTTAATCTGGCCCTTCAGACTTGCATCAAAAAGGCCACGGTTTGGGGGAGGTAGACAGCATGGCTTGCAGCTCTGCTGTCTGGGGACAGTTATTTAAAAACTACACATATGCATGGGTTTGAGAGCTCAACCACTAAAAAAAAAATTAAGATAAAAGAAAACCTCCATATACAGAATCCTCTACCACAGTTAATCCAGAGGAGGGGAAAAACACCTATAATGCATAGTCCAATTTATTCCAGAGGGGAAAAATAAATTCCTTCCTGATCGACAAGAGGAATTCAGATATTCCCTGGATTAAAAATCATTGGTGTCTTTACGTATAAATGTTGTGCAGTTATATTTTGTGCATTTAGGAATAGATCCAGCTCTTTCTTTTTTTAACAGTCTAAGCTGGCTAGAGCTAGTTGGTGAGTAGTCTATTCCACATTTTGCTGTGACTATGAAGAAGCCTTTCCATATGTACAGGTAAACCTCTTTTCAGAGGTGCCCCCTTGTCCTCTGTAATGACCTGAAAGTGAGCAACTCTGCACCAAGTTCACGATAGAGATCACTTATGTATTTATAAATGGTGATCACATCCCCCCATAGTCTCCTCTTCTCAGGAGAGAATAAATGCAGTTCAGCTAATCTTTCCTCATACCTGAGCTCCTCTGTCTCTTATTAGTTTGACTGACCTTCTCTGCACTTTTTTCACATCTCCGATACAGTTACACTTCGAACTATACCCAAAAAATGGTTTGTTGCCATACAATGGCAATCACTTTTACACTTGCATTCTCAGGACACCTTCAGTTCAGTGTGCTTTTTCTGTAGGAAAAATGTGTCTACTATCAATTGAAACTCCAATTTTATTAAGAAAACAAATGATCTTCAGACCAGCTATGATACAATTCTTTAATGTCACAGCAGATTTATCTTTTAGCCAATAGAATTAAACCCATACCCATTTTTGGAAGCTGCTGGGGACAGGGCCAAACAAGGCAGAACCATCATCCTAATAAAATGTCAGGGCAGGAGCTGAGGAACGGACAGGCAGGCCTAACAATGTAACGCACTGGCTGACGACAACCAACACCCACAGACCGAAGTCCCTCAGGGCGCGGAGTCTAAGTCCCAGGCCGCCCTTCACCAGGGCCCCTGATGGTGGGGATGGACTTGACGCAGCCAGGAACCAGGTCGCAGCCCCCGAGACACCTCAGCTGCGGTAATGGCCGCCGCCAATGGCGTGTAGCTGGTGGAAGAGACAAAAGAGTAGTCAGACAAGCCGGGGTCAACAACAACAGGACAAAACAGTACAGGACAGCAGACGAGAATCACAGGTCACTAGCCGGGTTCAGCAACAGAGGGTCAGATCAAAGGAGAATACAAAGAATAGTCAAGTCACAAGCCGAATCAGATACCAGGAGAGTCACGAGAGTCAGAACAGAGTAATAGCAACACAAAGACACAAGACACAAGTGCAAAGAGCATGTGCGGGCCACAGGCTTATATGTCATCAGCCACACCCCTCTGGGGGATGGACCACAGAAACCTGAAGGCATAAAAGGATTCCCATCATGCACAGCAGAATCCAAGATGGACGCCAGCACATGGAGTAACATAACCTCAGGAAAAGGTAGGACCTTGACATAAATATAAGGAATACATCTCATAATCACTCTTTGAAATAGTACAAGTATTAAATAATGATACAAACAAATATATGTTATAAGCTATATGTAACAAATGATGGGGCTTATAAGGAAATGTGTATATACACACATTATTAAACATAATTAAAAGTTTTTTTAGTTTTAATTATGTTTAACTAAATGCCCACTGCAAGTTAAAAAACACCCTTTAATTGGAGCCACTTTAGCTACTCTTCAAAAAGTAATTAGGATCATAGTTCAATTTCCCCGAGCCCCCTTACTCAATTGCAGCCTACCCTGCCTTTTCTCCCGGGATGGAGACTAGGGCCATACCTCTGAAGGAATACATACTTCCTCTGCCAGTGACACATTGTGTTACGGCAGAGAAAATGAAGTCCTACAACGAGCTGAACACTGAATTGGGATGCTGAAATTTCCTATTCTGAACCTCCAATTGCATGATTATCTTTATTTGTCCTCTCATAGAATGTATTTCTTTAGGTCTCTTTCTCAGTTGTAAACTCTGAGCTTGGGGGGCAAACTGGTTGAAAAAACAACCTCCTTGATGTATACTATTTTGCAAAGTTCAACTAAGCATGATATCCACAGATTCCGAGTACAGTGGGAAACTAGACTTCATACCAAATTGTCTGATGTTCAATGGACCAATGCTTTTATAATGGCACATAAATGCTCTATAAGCACAAGATACCAAGAAACTTCTTATAAATTACTGACTAACTGGTATGTTACCCCCTTCAAACTCAAAAAATGGTTCCCAAAGACCCCGGATCTCTGTTGATGATGTGGGCAGGATGTTGGCGATCTTTTGCATATTTGGTGGAACTGTCTCATGATTAAACCTTACTGGCAGAAGGTATGTCAACTGATTGTTCAAATCACAGACACAAATCTTCCTCTTACACCAGCCTGCTGCTTATTACACATTTCTGATTGTCCCCTGAAACGCTAAAAACGTTCTCTGCTTAGACATCCATTGAGTGCAGCTAAGGCCATAATACCTCGCCACTGGAAATCTGCACGAACACGAACTATTAGGGAATGGCTATACGAGATAGAAAATGTTTGTGACATGGAAGAAACGCTAGCTAATGCCACCGAATCGACTGAGAAGTACCATAAACTGTGGACTGCCTGGTTTTTGTTTCAATACTCTGAGGAATATGATCAGTGGATTGCTGGATAATGTATTTTCTATATGGACTACTGCCCTGAAATAACCTTTTTATACTGCCTAGAGTTATTTATTTACTTGTTAATATTTTGCTATTGTAAATGTGTGCATCTCTATGAATTCTTCGTCATGATCACCCAAGATATTGGGCACCACCTTCAATGTCATAATTTGTTTTTCTTCACTTCTAATGTTTATTCTTTTTCTCTTCTACCCTTAAATTGTGCACTTTGTACTTTGCATTTTGTTTGCAATAAAATTCTATTGTTAATTAAAAAAAATGAATTATGTTTAATTATATGTAAAAGCAAATTTCCTTAAAGGCACTGTCATTGGTTTCATATGGCTTAAACCATACTGTATATTCCTAGGTATCATTTTTTAACCTTTGTCTTATTTCAACAGTGTTTATGATTATGATACAGTATGTAGTCCTTATAATTACTAAGATTATGAATATGTCTTGTTTTTAGCCCTGATGAAGGGGAACTGTTTGCCCCCCAAATGCATTGCTGCCTTTTATCTTCCTGTATTGATATGATCATCAATAAATGACTATTAAGGTGGTAAAGCCACTAAGGTATAGTCACCAAGTTCAATCAACACCTTCTGAATGACGGATACTGTATATGATCAGAGTCTTGCACTTCACATCTACTCCATCCAACTGCTAAAGCCAGAGCAGACATTGACACAACTATCCATTGGTTATCCATATATTGTCACAAATAGCCATGATTTGTAACAATTTTATTTTTGTTGCTCATATATTATCACAACTGTCTATTTTGTGACCATATATTGTCCCAACTTCCCATTTCTTGCTCAAGTATTGTCATGATTACCATTTTAAGCCATGCTAAGCGCATTGCCAGGGATGGTACATGCCATGATGCTGATATTTGATTCGGGAAACAAACCAGCTCCTTTGCATGTTCCTTACATGTTTCCATCAAGGCTGGAGCCTGACCTCTCACTACCACTCCTGAAGCAGCAGTGATATTTTTTACACTGTTAAGTTAGCAGTGTGCAGTAATTCATTGTAACCAATCACCTTAGCATACAGGAAAAGATGACCTTTGATTGGCTATGGACTACTGCACATGCTGTCATATTACATAAGTTTCATAGGCAATAGGAATTTCCCACGCTTCAGTAATTTCATTTTACCTTTTGCAAAGTCAGAGGCACCTTCAAACATTTTCCTTTTGTTAGCAGTGCAATTGTGTATTTATGCAGGTGCCTTTGAATAAGACTAGTCAAAAGTGATATTTTAGTTATAAGTGGAATGCTGTGGGCTAAGTCAACCCCTGGCTTTTTAATATAGCTTAGATTTTACAACAAGATCTCCTTGACATAATTACAAGCTCTATTCCTTTCCATCTAGAAAGGTTTGGTTGTTCCAGATCCCCTAGCTGCATTTCCAATAACATGAAATTATACAAAATACAGCAAGGAAAGTGGAAAGCCTTTATAATGGGGAAAGCAGGTGTGCTGATCTGGGATCTGAAATGTAGAGATCTCATCAGCAATCCCTTAGAATATTAACAAACTGTCAGGGGGTTTAACCATTAAGCATCTACAAAAAACCCTAAATTGAATTGGCTGACCATTTAATGCATGTATGTGATTTGACCCGACAAGTCAGGAAACATACTGATTGTGAACATATGACTATAAAATGGATAGGGTGTACCCAAACAGCATTGCTTGGTCTCCTGGAGTGTACAGGTTGCCTCTTCCTAGGTGCAAAGGGTGCAGATAGCTTTTAGATGTATCTACTTTCTTAGGTAACAATGTCCCTCTTACAAACCAAATCCAATTTTAACTTTGCCAGTTAAAGTAGAGGTTCACTTTGTAAAAAAAAAAATCCTTTAACTGCTGACTTTTAATAAATGATCACTTGCCTGTCCCAGTCTTCACTAGCCTCCGGGTTCCCAGTGCCAGCATCCTGTGGGTGGCTGTGCGACTTTCGGCTTCATAACTGGGTACCCACTGCGCATGTGCAAGTCGCATTGTGCTTTGTGAATGGTCCCGCAGTCTTCTGGGACCTGTCACGTGTCCCAGAAGACTTTGGGGAGTGAGAGGGGAAGGAGAACTTTCAAAACTAGGTACCTGCTCCCCCTCCCCCCTCCAAAATTACATGCCAAGTTAGGCAGAGGAAGGGGGAGGATGTCTTAAAGTGGAACTTCCCTTTTGGGTAGAGCTCTGCTTTAACCTACTGGAACTAATAAGCAGTCACATTTCACATTCCTCCCAACCTTCCTGGGTTCCACCTAAATCCCAGGGTCCCACAGACCCAACCCAATTATTTGTACTGTGTGCTGGAATGCTCATTCTAGCACCTGATGCCTGTAAAAGTCCATACCTCTGACCATGCAGGAGAGTGGAGATGTTTTCTATTCCCAGTTCCTGCTTCATATGACACAGAGCTGCAATTGAAGTCTGGGTCAGAAAACGTTCTGACTTTACCATAAGCCATGCTCATAAGAGATCTGAATAAGAAGTCCACCTAAACACTCATCTATATTGTACATACATTTGCAGGTAAGCATGACTGAACACAAGTCAGAAATAACGACATTGATGTTATAAGAGCTTGTGTACAAATCCAGAAAGATTTGTTTTGCCTGATTCTCAAATTTTCAGCACTGTATGGCTGTTTAGGCAGCTGTGTAATAAAAAAATTACAGGATCAGAGATGCATACAATATGGATATAAAAGCTGCAAATAACAGGGATCTCATCAAAAAGTGGAAAAAAAATCCTCTGGATTAACTTTGGATATCTTTGGATTAACTGTAAATAAATCCTGGGGTCCTGTAGACCCACCCCATGTTCTCTCTCTGGGTGCTGGGAAGCTCCTTCCAGCATCCAATGCCTATAAAAATGATTGCACACCCTGACCAGCATCAGAGAGGCATTTCAATGGCACTTTTCCTGCCACTAATGCAGGTAAAATGTTTTCACCTAGTTCTCCTCCTACTCCTGGAACCAAATCAGGTTGAGCACTACTAAGCCATTCACAGCAAGCTTTGTAATCTATAAATTAATACAAAGCTTCCTCTAATTGGCTGAGGTGGCAAAGTGAGATGATTTCACTATCTCCACCTCTACCAATCAGTGAAAGCTTTGTTTCCATTCATAGAATACAAAGCTTGCTGTGAATGGCTGGACAGTGCTCAGCCTGACTTGATTTTGCTCCAGGAGCAGGACAGGAAATCCTGCCTTGCTGATGCACATAGCTGCTGCATCTGTTAGTGAAGTAACTAATTCATTTTGACCAGCTTGATCCAATTAGGCTATTTAAACTTCACTAAAACATGGAAATCAGCTTTATAGTAGTTGTAAACCCTAAACACTATTTGAAGTCAAAAGGGAACTGCAGCACCACGTCCATAGAAACTTCATACATAGAAAGATAGGAGAGAACCTAATTCCTTCAAATTAAGGACTTTATTGGTGCAAGGTCATTCAAACACTAAAAAATAGTTATGATAAAACCACTGAAGATTTTGTTATGGATATAACACTAAAATTCAACATGAGATTTCTTAAAAACAATGCAAGACATGATGTTCAAAAGATCTCACAGGTGATAGTTCAAACCAATTGAATGTACTGTATGATAGATTCCGACATGTTTCGCCCATTGGACTTCCTTCATGATTTGAAGAATATTGGTAAGATACCTATTGACCTCCCAATGACATTGATGTTAGAAGTGATTTGATATTATTGCTAGCAGCAAAATGTGGATTGAAACATATGTGTACAGAAAACCCTCAGCGCTATGGACTTCTAAAAACGTGTGAGGCTAGCATATAATGTGTTCCCACATGTACAACATAAATAAATAAATGGAAAAATGCAGCGCAACAATATATACTGTATACAAAATATAGTGCTAACAATAAATACGTGCAAAAACAAAAGACTGTGCTTGTGAAAATCATTGTCTTTTTGTATATATATTGTTGCGCTGCATTTTTCCATTTATTTACTTATGTTGTACATGTGGGAACACATAATATGCTAACCACAGGTATATAACTTATTTGTTGATGTGCCCCTGCAACAAACAATATGTGGGGAGAACTAAAGGTAAATTATCAAAATGTATTAGGGAACATATTACTGACATTAAAAATGGGTATCAGAAACATAGTGTTTCCAATAATTTTTGTCTTGTACATAATAAGGTCACTTGTTTATTGAGATTTTACAGTATAGACAGAGTCACAAAAAATTGGAGAGGTAATGACCTCTAGAAAATGGTATCCCAGAACAAGCTCAAGTGGATATACGAATTAGAGTTGTTGACTCCACGAGGTCTGAATATAGATATAGATCTCAACTGTTTCTTATATATATTTTTAAGCTTTTTCATTGATATAATTTTTTCATATAAATTTTTAGATTTTTTATATATTTTTACTATATACAGTGGGGATCGAACGTTTGGGCACCCCAGCTAAAAATTTGTATTAATGTACATAAAGAAGCCAAGGAAAGATGGAAAAATCTCCAAAAGGCATCAAATTACAGATTAGACATTCTTATAATATGTCAAAAAAAGTTAGATTTTATTTCCATCATTTACACTTTCAAAATAACAGAAAACAAAAAAATGGCGTCAGCAAAAGTTTGGGCACCCTGCAGAGTTAATATCTTGTACTGCCCCCTTTGGCAAGTATCACAGCTTGTAAACGCTTTTTGTAGCCAGCCAAGAGTCTTTCAATTCTTGTTTGAGGTATCTTTGCCCATTCTTCCTTACAAAAGTCTTCCAGTTCTTTGAGATTTCTGGGCTGTCTGTCACGCACTGCTCTTTTAAGGTCTATCCATAGATTTTCAATTATGTTGAGGTCAGGAGATTGTGAAGGCCATGGCAAAATCTTCAGTTTACGCCTCTTGATGTAATCCCCCGTTGATTTCGAGGTGTTTTTAGGATCATTATCCATTTAAAGAAGCCATCCTCTCTTTAACTTCAGCTTTTTCACAGATGGCATCAAGTTACCATCCAAAATTTGCTGAAACTTTATTGAATCCATTTTTCCTTCTACTCATCAGATGTTCCCTGTGCCACTGGCTGCAACACAACCCCAAAGCATGATTGATCCAACCCCATGCTTAACAGTTGGACAGAGGTTCTTTTCATTAAATTCTGTGCCCCTTCTTCTCCAAACGTACCTTTGCTCATTCCGGCCAAAAAGTTCAATTTTAACTTCATCGGTCCACAGAACTTGTTTCCGAAATGCATCAGGCTTGTCTATATGTTCATTTGCAAAGTTCAAACGATGATTTTTGTGGTGAGGACGTAGAAGAGGTTTTCTTCTGATGACTCTTCCATGAAGACCATATTTGTACAAGTATCTCTTTACAGTGGAATAGTGTACCACAAATCCAGTGTCTGCCAGATCTTTCTGGAGGGATCGTGCAGTCAAACGTGGGTTTTGAATTGTTTTTCTCACAATCCTGCAAGCTGTTCTGTCTGATATTTTTCTTGGTCTTCCAGATCTTGCTTTAACTTCCACTGTTCCTGATGACTGCCATTTCTTAATTACATTCCGAACAGAGGATATTGACATCTGAAAACGCTTTGCTATCTTCTTATAACCTTCTCCAGCTTTGTGAGCGTCAACTATTTTCAGTTTCAGTTTTCTAGACAACTGCTTAGAAGAACCCATGGTGCTGATTGTGGGGGCAAGGTCAGATGAGTCTGGGCATTTAAAACCTTTGAGATTGACATCACCTGGTCTTCCCAGACGATGATTGAGAACAATCCATGACACTGGCAGGTCTCAGCTTGGCAAAGGGGGCAGTGCATGCTATAAATTCTGCAGAGTGCCCAAACTTTTGCAGACGCCATTTTTTTGTTTTCTGTTATTTTGAAAGTGTAAATGATGGAAATAAAATCTAACTTTTGTTGACATATTATAAGAATGTCTAATCTGTAATTTGATGCCTTTTGGAGATTTTTCCATCTTTCCTTGGCTTCTTCATGCACATTAATACAAATTTTTAGCTGGGGTGCCCAAACTTTTGATCCCCACTGTATGTATTTACTAGCTATTAATATTTTGTGAGGGGTTATTAATTTATATTAATAATAAAGAGCAGTTATTCATGTTGTTTTATATACAATTATTTGTTGTTATTAATGAGTAGGATAGGTAGGATGTGTATTTGATTTTTTCCTCTAGATAGTGCTGTACCATTTAAGGTATTGATTTAAGTTAAGAACTTCTCCTCTATATTGTGTTGTTCCATTTAAAGTATTGATTTAAGATAGAGCTATTATATGGTATAAGTTCATCAAGCACTAACTGTAGAAGAATTAGACTAATAAATAAACGGTTTTAGAAAATATATATATTCAGTATTATTTAGTTTGTGGTGTAGTAATTTTAACCTATTTTGTTGTATTAGATTGCAATGTACACGGCCGGCCTTTTGTTGTTTATTAACCAATCAGGATTCAATGAGGGGTATAAATATCCAAGGAAAATGGTGGATCCATAGCTTCCTAAAGACACTATTTGCAAAATTGGTAGAGGCTCTACGGATGTCGTCACTTCTGGTTCCGGTGTGATATCACTTCCAGCCCGAATTTCCGGTGGGTGGAACTCAAGCCGTTAACTAGCAGTAGTGCTTGGATTGTTTACAAGGCGGTTTACATTGGTACCGAGTCTGGGCACAGGAACAAGTGAGTGCAATATACTGTATATCTTTGTTTGTATACCTGATATAATAACTACTACACTATATTACCTTTCTGGTTTGATGTGGTGGAGCCTTTGAGGCATTATTTGAAGATATGGGAGATATGCTCACTTATGATTGGCATTGTGATTGGGGGCGCACAGGGTGACAATTTGTGGTGAGCTGTGTCCCTTGGACACAGTGCATCATCAATCAGGGTAAAGAGCCAATGATGTGGCTCTTTACCATGTGATTAGCTGTGTCCAATCACAGTTGATCACATGTAAACAAATGTTGATTATCGGCATTTGCTTTCCACAGTGCTGTCACTGTTTGAGGAAAGGAAAGCCGATAGCTGACTTTCCTGTGACAGGAGACATTTATACTTATAATCAGCGCACCGATTATCAGTGCAGCCTCATCAGTGTCAATCAGTGTCCATCGGTGCAGCATGTCAGTGCAGCCTCATCGGTGCCCATCGGTGCAGTTTATCAGTGCCCATTAGTGTCGCCTCATCAGTGGCCATCAGTGCTACCTCATCAATGCAGCCTCATCAGTGCCCATCAGTGCAGCCTCATCAGTGCCCATCAGTGCAGCCTCATCAGCGCCCATCAGTGCAACTTATTAGTGCTCATCAGTGCAGCCTATAAATGCCCATAAGCACAGCCTCATCAGTAAAGAAGAAAAATTATTTATTTGCAAATTTTTATAACAGAAACAAAATTTCTGTATTTTTTTGTTTATTTAAAAAATAATAAAAAAAAACTACTAAAAGAAAGCTCTGTCTCAAAAAATTATAAAAATTCAATTTGGGTACAGTGTTGCATGACCGCGCAATTGTCATTCAAAGTGTGACAGCACTGAAAAGCTCAAAATTGGCCTGGGCAGGAAGGGGATGAAAGTGCCCGATAGGCAAGTGGTTAATATACATAGGAAAAATATATCACAATCTGCATCTTCAGGTAGAACATAATGTAAAACATTGTGTCACATTGGTTTTTACAGTAGTGCAGTTTTGTAGCATCTATTTATACTGTGTGAAGGAGGCTAATATTATGGAAACATGCAGAAAGATGGATTTTTTTAATGCACTGCAGTGCAGCTCCATAGAGGAAATGGGCACAGTTAAAATAATTAGATTCCCAATGTTCTAATTTTTTTTTTGCTAAAGTGGGAAATGCAATTAAATAAACAGGAGTACTGTAAGTGAGGAAAAATAGCTAAATACACTGGAGAAATACATACGTTATGGCAGCTGTTTTAGATTTATATTGCCCTGTAAGAGTTTACAAACATATTGGTGATCTGATATTTCTCTGCTGCAATTCAAGTCTTATCCCGGTTTAAAGTGGTTGTAAAAGCAGAAGGTGTTTTTTACCTTAATGCATTATATTATTAAAAAAACTTAGCCCCCTTAGACTTACCTAAGCCCGATCTTGATACAGTGGTGTGCACAAGAGCAGAGGCTATCTCTGCTCTCTCCTTCCTCATTGGCTCAGACACTGCAGAAAGCGGCTTCCTATAGTGGTATACCAAAAAGAGGAAGAAAGAGAATGCAATGGTGACCTGGACAGTGATTGTGGATTCGGCTGCCCATTTTCAGATCAGTCTACTGGTTCTGGCATCCATCACAGCAGTCCACTAGCTCTGGCACCACACAGCTTAGTGCAGCACAACTTGTCACAGTTCAGCTTGACACAGCTTGTTTCTCTCTCCTACCCTGTTGGTGTACTTCCCCCCAACTGCCTGGCCCCTTCCTGGGCCTTTACTCTTATATGGTCCATCCTGCTCCCAGGTGCTTATGGGCCCCGGTACCTGTATTCCAGTCACAATTAGGAATGACTATTTGGCAATGTCATCTTTTGGACAAATAAAATTATGCACTTCAGTAATTTTGCCCAGTGTTACACATTCAATTGGAAGAGCAGCAACAAAAAGAGGACGGAGCAAAGTGTCCATAGGTTACATTAATGGAGAGTTGGTAAATATTTCTGCAAAAGCTGTTAGATGCTTTAGGATTTTTTTTCCCCTTAAATCCCATAGTTGAGCTTTAATCACCTACGCTCTAAAAAATTATGCACTTTATTTTAGGGTGAAACAATAGTGTTTTCAATGGTTCCATTGTAATTTTTGACCAAATGAAAGTATCAGGCATGCCACTTCAGTTATTATGTGGATGCTGTTTTTATGAATCAGAGCAGTTGTAGTAACTATAAAATGATGTGTTTTGAAACACCTCAGTAATCATTTTGTGCTATACAGCAAGTCATGATTGATTATTGATTTGTGCAATGTTGCTGTTTTATCATAGGATTAAAGTGGTTCTAAAGGCTGCATTAAGGTAAAAAAAACTCCTGAGTGCAGCTCCCCACAGCCTCCTTCCTTTATACTTACATGTTATACTTTACACGTTATACTCACTCAAGCCCAATCTCAATCCAGCACTGTACACGAGAACAGCGGATCTCTCTGCTCTCTCCCCCCTCATAGATTTAGAGACAGCAGTGAGATCCATTTGCTCCTGCTCCTGCCAATCACAGTCAGTGAGGAGTGAGCTGGGCTGAGTGACGATCTGTGTGTCCTGTGTGTGCTATGGTTGGCACTCTGCAGAGAGGAGGAGCAAGGAGGGCAATCAGGGGACCCAAGAAGAGGAGAATTGGAGCTGCTCTGTGTAAAATGTGGGTTTACAATGACCCTAATATGCACTTTTTTTCCTATCAAATAGCCCTGCATTCATCACTTTATAGCTATACAAATACACTATATTCTCAAAAGTATTGGGACGCCTGCCTTTATACGCACATTAACTTTAATGGCATCCCAGTCTTCAACTCTTTTGGCACAAGGTTTGTGTCTATGGGAATGTTTGACCATTCTTCCAGAAGCCCATTTGTGAGGTCAGGCAAGTACTGTTCTCCTTGTTTGGCCATGGAACCCATTCCATGAAGCTCTCTATGCACTGTTCTTCTGCTAATCTGAAAGCCACAAGAAGTTGGGAGGACTTTAGCTATTGACTCTGCAGACAGTTGGTGACTTCTGCACACTGTGCACTTCAGCATGCATTGACCCCACTCTGTCATTTTACGAGGCCTACCACTTTGTGGCTGAGTTGCTGTGGTTCCCAGTTGCTTCCACTTTGTTACAAACGCACTAATAGTTAACCGTGGAATCTTTAGCAGCAAGGACATTTTACAGATGGACTTATTGCACAGGTGGCAACCTATCACGGTACCATGCTTGAATTCACTGAGCTCCTGAGAGTGACCCATTCTTTCACAAATGTTTGTAGAAGCAGTCTGCATGCCTAGGTGCTTGATTTTATACACCTGTGGTCATGGAGGTGATTGGAACACCTGGATCCAATGATTTGGAGGGGTGTCCCAATACTTTTGGCAATATAGTGTATATTATTTAAGGTATTGTGCTGTGGATAAAATAACAAATAATAGCTATGAAAAGGGTCATTATTACAAAATATAATGTATTTTAGTAAATCAATATTAATCGTAATTTACATATATTCAATTTAATGTATGATTTATCTTCCAGAAACAGGTGCAGTCGTGTTAACTGCACGTTTTAGCTCCAGAGTACTTTATGCTCTCTAGAATGCAGGATAAGCATTTTCTTTTACTGTATGCCAAAACGAAAAATAAGAAAGGTCTTGTAAGTGTGGTGAACTGATTTGCTGCAAGGCACACACATTGGTAAATAGGATAAGAGAACTAAAGCAGATCTGTTATTGTTTTTCTCCTTAAAACTGAACTCCAGGCATAAAAAATTAAATTACTTATGTATTCTTTAAAAAGAATGGCAAATGTGTTTTACACAGAACCATCACAAATAAGGGAGGGGATCACTCCGACTAAATCAGAGTCAGTGGTAACTCCATTATTATGTTGCTTCTTTGTTAAACCTCTGGCTGCTGGCAGATTGGTGACCACCAAGTTGTATTGCTTAACCGTAGTACAAAAAAAATAGGTCACCAAACTACTAATCAGTTCTGGAAGAGGAGCATGATGTCAAGCCTCACTAAAACCCATATTAATCTTTTGGAAGGGAAACAGAGTTACATATGTCAATAGTGTATTTGGCTGCATACCTGGAGCTCTGCTTTAAATGTCTAATGCATTAGTGAAGACATTAAAGTGTAGTTCCTCTTTTGCAGTCAAACGTGAGCCCTAGCCCCACCTCCCCCCTCCCCACTAATAGTAACAGTACGTAATGTATGCTCATTAACTAAGCTAAAATTAGAATGTTCTTTTTAAATTATATTAACATACAATCAGGGGCGGACTGACCATTTGGAAACTCGGGCACTGCCCGAGGGCCCAGGGTCAGTAGGGGGCCCCATGAGATGAACCTGGTACCGTTTTCATAGGCTTTATTGAGTTTGGGCAAGGACACAGGGGCCCCATGATCCCCTATTGCCCAGGGGCCCCATGAGTTGTCAGTCCGCCCCTGCATACAATAGTACCACCCAAGTCTTGAGCTATTCTTAGGACAGACAGTATGCACATATAGGGGTTTGTTTACTAAAACTGGAGATTGCAAAACCAGGCTCAATTCTGCATAGAAACCAAGCAGCTTCTAACCTCAGCTTGTTCAATTAAGCTTTGGCAATAAAACCTGGAAGCTGATTGGTTTCTATTCAGACGTGAGCCTGATTTTGCACTCTCCAACTTTAGTAAATAAACCCTACGGTGTACAACTGATATTGAGATCTACCAGTACAGTACAGGTAGGGATAATTATGACAAACACTACTCCCCAGTCCCGCTCTTAAAATTACATTGAATTAATTAGCTAAATAACATTTGCAAATAAAAGTAAAAATGATAAGCAGATTTTTTACAGCTCACCTCTGCATTTCCTGTCTATATCTTAGTTCTGTACCCCCCCCTTCTCAGTTCTGACCTCTGCACTCCCAATCTCCACAGCCCTCACCTCCACATCACCTCTCCTCCAAAAGCTCACCTGTCTCTCACTTTGGAGTTATAGTCAGCTTCTATCCTCATATAAGCTTCAAAATCACAATAGCTTTATCCTTAGTATTTTCACAAAAGAGACACAAATGAACAATCAATAAATAGTTAATCTGCTTTCTGAAAACACACGTAATTATACATGTGCCATACATAGGTGTTACAGATACAGTTCAATCTAAATTTGACTAGTAAGCAGTTTTTTTTCTGAGAGTTCTTCTTATATTACAATCACTATATCTTAAGCCCACAAGACAGCCTTTTGCAAACAGCTCATTTAAATAATGCCTAAGGCATCATAGCAAGGAGAACGACAAAGATGCATGGTCAAAGTTTTACTAAGTTTCTCTCCATAATGGGTCATACGTAAGTTAAATATAACTTTAAAAATGATTTTTTTAATTGTGGAACTCCTAATTCTGACAATAGGGATTTAAAGACCAGACTGAATATTCCAATATGACCTGATTTTTCAGTACTGTGTGGAGATGAGCAAACCTACCAATCTTAAAATAACCATAGTCTTCAAATTAAATGAGTATATGTGATCACAGTATATTTGAAAACTTTGGCTAAAACTAATTCAACCTTGAATTCAGCTACACAGGTAAACCTGAACTCTAACTAGCACACTACTAGGACTAGGCTATGTTTGTCCATCATGCTTCTACTGTGTCTGTTCTGTGGTTCACATCCAAACCATAACGTAATTAACCATTTTTTTCAGCAAAATGTAAAAACACATTTATAGCTCACCTACTAGGTTTTTTTCTACTTTTAACCATTTCCCCTCCAGAGGATTTACCCCCCTTCCTAACCAGGCCATTTTTTGTGATATGGAGCTGCAATACTTTAACTGACAATTGCGCGGTCATGCAAAGCTACACCCAAATTAAATTTAAGTCCTTTTTTCCCACTAATTGAGCTTTCTTTCAGTGGTATTTGATCGCTTGTGCGTTTTTTATTTTTGGGGCTATAAAAAAAAAGTCTGACAATTTTGAGAAAAAAACAATATTTTTGACTTTTTGCTACTAAACATGTCCAGTAAAAATTTTAAAAAATCAAATTTCATCATAAATTTAGGGCAAAATGTATTCTGCTATGTCTTTGCAAAAAAAAATCCCAATATGGGTAAATTAATTGGTTTACATGAAAGTCATAGCATTTACAAATGGCGGTATATATACTGGAATATTTTTTTTCTACTAGTAATGGCGGCGATCAGCGACTTATAGCGGGACTGCAGCGGACATTCTGACACTGGGGGGAACTGACTTGGTGTCACTGACATCCTCAGGACAACAATACAGTGATCAGTGATAACAAAAAGCACTGACACTGTACTGATGGCACTGGGCAGGAAGGGGTTAACATGAGGGGCGATCAAAGGGTTAACTGTGTTGTGAGTTTTTTTTACATAGGGGGCCGTGTCAGTGTACTTTACTGTAAGCACACTGCTTTGGATGGCTGTGCTGTGCACAGCCATCCAAAGCAATGTGCCAGAGCTGACAGGGAGGAGAACTATTAGTAAACAAAACAGTTCTCCTTCCAGTCGGAGATCGTTGGAAATCACCGAGCACTGTTAAGTAATCACCGGCCGGGACCCGGTGATTGACAGCCATGGCTGCAAATGACGGTGTGGGTAGGGCGTGCACATGGCTTGTGTGCGCCCCCCTACATGAAACTGCAAAATCATGCATATATACGTGATTTTGCGCACCCATGCTGCCCTGTATCAGTATTCCTGCTATAAGGTGGACGGGAAGCTGTTAATGGGGTGAATGTGGTTGGTACAGGGATGTCTGCTTCTGAACATCAGACTAAAATGAGCTTAGAAGAAGTCCTAGGTTCCAGTAGTGACTCCACTGAAGTCTCACACTACTAAATAAAATGCTGGGAAGCAAAGAAAGTACAACTTGATCTGCAATATAGGGTAGAAAATACCTGATGGCCCTGTCAAAAATTCAGAGCTGTCCTTTTTCCTGTGAACATTTCCTGTGTTATCTCATTAAGTCTAATAAGCCCTTCTAGTTCCTTTCTTGAACTACAGAACACATAAAAATTGTGTAAATGTTAACCACATCATCTCATGAAAGGATTTACTCCCTTCATGACCAGGCCGTGTTTTCTATTCGGCACTACGCTATTTGAAATGGTAATTGCACAGTCCTGCAACGCTGTACCCAAAAAAATTTGTATCCTTTTTACACACAAATAGAGCTTTCTATTTGATCACCATTGTTTTTTTTATTTTTTCGATATAAACAAAAAAATACAAACATTTTTGAAAAAAATATATGTTCTACTTTCTCTTATAAAAAATATCCAATAAACTCAAATTTAGTCATAAATTTAAGCCAAAATGTATTCTGCTACATTTCTTTGGTAGCAAAATCCCAATAAGTGTATATTAATTGGTTTGTGTAAAAGTTATAGCATCTACAAACTATGGTAAATATAGTGGAATTTACGCAGCTTTTACTTCCTGACTGCTTATCATATTTCATGAGGTGCAAAAATGCCAGGGCAGTACAAAAAAACCCACAAATGGCCACTTTTTTGAAAGTAGACACATCAAGGAAGTAGCTGAGAGGCATGCTGAGTCCATGGAAGATTTAATTTTTTGTCACAAGCTTTAGGAAAATGACAATATAGACAATATATATTTTTTTACACAGTTTTGTCATTTACGTGATGCCATGGGTATACTGTATTTGGAATAACACCCCAAAACACATTATGCTACTTCTCCCAAGTATGAGGATATCACATGTAAGAGACTTTTTGGCAGCCTAGCCACATACAGGCCCCCAAAATCCAATGATCACCTTCAGGCTTTCAAAGGACATATTTCCTCATGTCACTTCCTCACTACCTATCACAGCTTTAGAGGCCCTAAAATGCTATGATAGTAGAAACACCCCCCCCCAAATGACCCCTTTTGCTCAACGTTATATGGTTATGTCACACATTACCCACTCTTCTAACCACTTGAAGACCAAGCCTTTTCCGACACTTTGTTTACTTGAAAAAACATTTTTTTTGCTAGAAAATTACTTTGAATCCCCAAACATGTCACATGGTATTTGTGCAGCAATTTTTCAAACACAATTTCTTTGGAAACAACTTTTTTGAATTTTAATGCACAAAAACACAATAAATTGCCCAATTGTTTGGTAAAATATAAAAGATGATGTTACAATGAGTAAATCGATATCAAACATGACATGCTTTGAAAATACTGCACGCCTGTGCGACAGTGACGAACTACATACATTTTTAATATCCATAGGCAATGCTTTAAAAGCTTTTACAGGTTACCATTTTAGATTTACACAGGCTGTCTAGTCTTAGAATTACTGCCCTTGACCTGACATTTGTGGTGACACCTCACATGCATGGTGCAATTGCTGTTTACATACCAACTCGGGACCGACAGTTGTGTTTGCCTTAGCAAGGGGGGGGGGGCTTTTTTTTACTTTTTAATTTTTGTTTTTTTATTGTTACACTATCCCTTTCATTTTTTTAGCACTTTTATTAAAGATTGGTGTGCTCAGATGCTTTCCCATTTTAAAAATGGTGCTGTTTATATTTGGCAAAACCGAAGTTATAAAATGCTTGTCGCTTTCAGTTTCTTAGGTCATAGAGACAATTGGAGGCATTCTGGTCTCTAATCAGCTGGCTGCATTCTCGGGTTCCCCGGTGGGACGGGAGAGCCCGAGAAAGCCATGGAAGGCAGCGGGAGGGGGAGGACGTCCCTTCCTGATGTTTGTAAAAGTGATCCAGCATCTAATTAGCCGTTAGAATTGCTTTTACATGAAAGCCTACCACCAGCTAAAAAAACAATACCAAGATGATGCCTGCAGCTGCAGGAATTATCCTGGTATAACCACTCAAAGTTCAGTGAAATACCAGTATGCTGCTGGTCCTTGGTGGGCATATATGTAATGTTCTTTTTTTTCATGAGAGTGTTATAAATGAAATGCATGAAGTGCACTATTGTCTCATATCTATACCTGAGCAAGGCAGCAGAGAACATGGGCATATGATGAATCATGTCTGTGGACCAATATGACCACAATTCATTCTTTTTTGTAATGCACATATTGAGGGTTAGAACCAAAAATGTTTTACATTCAGAAATGGTGCTCAAATTTCTAAGATAAAAAGCGATAAAAGACATGGAGAGTTAATATTATTAAGACTGTCAACCAGGTAGAGCCTAAATATATTACAAGTCCCACTCATGACAACCAGGCAATATGGTTAGAACACCAGAATTTATATGTGTCTATAGCCACGAAAAAGGCTGAGCAGAAATTATTTTCTATACTACAACCTTATTTTGAGAAGGGAGAACATACAGGTCACCTTTTAGCAACAATTGCAAAAGCACAAAGACCTTTCAGTTATATAGGCAATTCAGGTAACAGGGTTACTGCTTCTGAGGATATTGTATCTACTTTTCAGTGTTTTTACACGTTTGTATAGTATTAGGGTATGCTGTGAATTGTCTGATCTACAACAATTTCTGGAGCCATTGACTCTACCAACTTTATCTCCCTATTAGATTTTCCTATTACCAGTAGAAACTTCTCAAAACAAAAAACTGGTAACATCTTTTTATTATTTTGTTGTGGATGTGCCCCGTAATGTAGCAGATTATCTGAATCTGAATATTCTTCTTAACATGCGCAAAGTTAGTGCCACCTGGTGTAAATTGTCAGTGGTGGGAAAGGCCAGCTTGATAAAGATGGTTTTGATGCCCCAGCTTCTTTGTATGTTAAACAATTCCCCAGTCTGGATACCCCAACATATATTTAGACAGATGAAGACTTTTTTTTGCAAAAGTATATACAAACATGGGAATCCCAGTATTCATTTAAGTACTCTACAGCTTCCTAAGGATGGTAGTGGGCTAGTGGCTCCCAATGCTAGATTATATTTCTTGGCATCTCAGATGCAACAGATGGCAGAGTGGGCAGCAATTGACCTTTATGATCCAATCCAGAGAGTTTTTTTCTCCACTTTGTCTAAAGACACCCTTTATTTGGAGGAAGGTAATTTTGGTACGCACCATTCCTCACCAATCTTTCTGTTGATTCATAAGGTTTGGAAGGCTGTGCGTACTGCTATTGGTCATACAGACTACACACAGCATATGTCTATCTGGAATAATATTAATCTTCTAGAAGTCAATAAACTTACTGGTTTTGAGTGTTGGAAACAATCCAGTCTTGTATACCTTTATCAATTGTATATTAGAAGTAATATACTATCTTTTGACCCTACGGAGTACTTTCTGTCTGCCTAACGTGATCTCCATAATGCTTTCTGCCGTACATGCTTTCTGATACTACTGAGTTCAGCCAGCATTCCGGAACCTTGGTCCTTAACTACTGTGTCTGTCAGTATTCACCTAGTGTAGGATTGATTTCTATTAACAATGGGTTTCTTGTGACCATTAGCACCAAAGAAGAAGAGATTACTGAATGGGCAATATTTTACAAGCTGTAACAATCCTAACCAGATTTCAACAGCAAGCAACTTCATAATGTGATTCGATTATGACCAAGCCATATAAATTCCTTCCAATCAAAGTGATTGGTGAATCTTTGGCCTGCTGGAGTTCCACCTGGTCCTGATTGGCTGATAATAAATAGTTTATCATTAGCTGAGACTAATAGTTTATAAGACCCAGATCGGGCAGTTAGCTGTGAGACTGCAGGTGACATCTGATGTTCTGAACACCTCTGCAATTAAAGCCCAAAAGTGTGAGTCTTTATGGATTCCTTGTACAAGAATACACTTCTTTAGAGGGATGTGACAGAAAGTGAGAGCAAATCTCACTAAAAATAAAAAAGATCCTGTCCTAGATAGTTGTCACCAGATCACGTGACCTCATTGGAAGATTTCTTCTCAAGTCCTAATTTTGGTGACAATTCAAAATCTAGGATTTTGCTTACTTTCCGTCCCAGTGACAATAGTGGCCAGTGAAAATAAAGACAGTGAATCTCCTTAGCATGGAAATAGAAAAAAAAACTTGACAGGGGTTCTAACCCTATCCAAAATGAGAAACAAATGTGGCTTTAGGTACACTTTAAGTTGTATAATGTTATAATTGTGCAAGGAAAGAACCATAGCAGACCACTGTCAGATACATACATGAACTGGCATATAACCTCTTAGGAACTCTACTTCCTACACCTGCCAGTTAAGTACTTCATGGTAGGAAAGGTTTTGGCATCTTGGTAAAAGCAATAGGGGTTTAGAAGATGGAACTTTACCTTACTTTTTAGTTCAGCTAAATAATTTTGCCTTACATTTCAAACATTTTGAGTGGTATATAGGTCCACTACACCTACCAGACATGCCATTTTCCCCAGCCAGTAACACTATATTAGGCTTCCTTTTATTTTCTTTCAGTGGAAGCAAGATAGCTACTTGTAAGTTATAATGCTTCTGCTCAGAAATTTAGCATTGACATTAGTAACAATTTTAAAATGTTTTGTTATATTTGGTGAATCTCTATTTATGTTAAACTAATAATTTTTATACCAAAATGACCATTATTTTGTTACCATTCAGCAAAATAAAACAGCAATAGTTTTGTGATTTATTAATTCTGGCAAAAGAGATAGGCAAAAATAATACTGAGTATTATTTGCAATCAGTGGTAGAAAGGGAGAGCAGAAACTTGAAATGGGTCAGTTTAGAATTAGCCAGCTGGGTAATGTCCAGAGAGGAGACAGATGAGTTCCCTGCCTAGGCCACAATCATCTATTCCGCAGCAATAAAACAGTGCACATCACATTTATTCAGCGCAGAGGGAAACATATAAATTAAATGCCTGATGCATTGGAAAATGATTTGCATCTCACTTTTCACAAAGCTCCGGCTCTATTTCTCTGTACCGATCCATAAAAGCAGAAAACTCTTCGGGGACGATGTTCTTTTGTAGCGTCTCTCAATAGGAAAATTAGCACTTGCGTAAACAGTCTCCATTGTCCCTCACAGAAAATTACATTCTGCATCGTAATGCAGCATTTAAAAATTATATAGCAACATGCAGATTAATCTCCCAGTTGGACCATTTCTCTTCTGATACTGCCATTATAAGCACTGGTGTTCACAGTGGGCTTGTGTTAATAGACAAATCATATTTCTCATTTAGACAGAAGATACTAATGGGATAGGAAAATAAAACCAAAAAAGATTAAGATAAAGAACAGTGCAGGTATTTGTTTAGTTAAACCTTGAGGTGAAAAGTTTATTAGGCCAAGGTGTATTCAGTCTTCAGCAAAGAAAGAACCAATTATTCTCTAGCAACATCTGTATTTCTGTATTAGGTTTTGGACCGGCATGTAGAATGTGGAAACACATGTGCATAGGCATCATGTACATACTACTAGGGTTGCTTACAGCTGCATTTACACTTGAGCGATTTGTAGCTTAAAGCTCCAAAAATGTTCAAACTTAAAAAATGAATTTTTTCTATGGTGCCTGTCCATGCGATCAGGTGTGAACAGGCACCATAGAGAACAACTGATTTTTTAAGTTTGAGTGTTTTTGGAGCTTCAAGCTTCAAATCGCTCAAGTGTGAATGCAGCCTTAGACAGGAGTCAAGTCATCTACAAACATGTACAGTAAGGTCCATAAATATTGGGACATGGACACAATTCTAACATTTTTGGCTCTATACACCACCACAATGGATTTGAAATGAAACAAACAAGATGTGCTTTAACTGCAGACTGTCAGCTTTAATTTGAGGGTATTTACATCCAAATCAGGTGAACGGTGTAGGAATTACAACAGTTTGCATATGTGCTTCCCACTTTTTAAGGGACCAAAAGTAATGGGACAATTGGCTTCTCAGCTGTTCCATGGCCAGGTGTGTGTTATTCCCTCATTATCCCAATTACAATGAGCAGATAAAAGGTCCAGAGTTCATTTCAAGTGTGCTATTTGCATTTGGAATCTGTTGCTGTCAACTCTCAAGATGAGATCCAAAGAGCTGTCTCTATCAGTGAAGCAAGCCATCATTAGGCTGAAAAAATAAAACAAACCCATCAGAGAGATAGCAAAAACATTAGGCGTGGCCAAAACAACTGTTTGGAACATTCTTAAAAAGAAGGAACACACCAGTGAGCTCAGCAACACCAAAAGACCACGGAAAACAACTGTGGTGGATGACCGAAGAATTCTTTCCCTGGTGAAGAAAACACCCTTCACAACAGTTGGCCAGATCAAGAACACTCTCCAAGAGGTAGGTGTATGTGTGTCAAAGTCAACAATCAAGAGAAGACTTCACCAGAGTGAATACAGAGGGTTCACCACAAGATGTAAACCATTGGTGAGCCTCAAAAACAGGAAGGCCAGATTAGAGTTTGCCAAACAACATCTAAAAAAGCCTTCACAGTTCTAGAACAACATCCTATGGACAGATGAGACCAAGATCAACTTGTACCAGAGTGATGGGAAGAGAAGAGTATGGAGAAGGAAAGGAACTGCTCATGATCCTAAACATACCACCTCATCAGTGAAGCATGGTGGTGGTAGTGTCATGGCGTGGGCATGTATGGCTGCCAATGGAACTGGTTCTCTTGTATTTATTGATGATGTGACTGCTGACAAAAGCAGCAGGATGAATTCCGAAGTGTTTCAGGCAATATTATCTGCTCATATTCAGCCAAATGCTTCAGAACTCATTGGACGCCACTTCACAGTGCAGATGGACAATGACCCAAAGCATACTGCAAAAGCAACCAAAGAGTTTTTTAAGGGAAAGAAGTGGAATGTTATGCAATGGCCAAGTCAATCACCTGACTTGAATCCGATTGAGCATGCATTTCACTTGCTGAAGACAAAACTGAAGGGAAAATGCCCCAAGAACAAGCAGGAACTGAAGACAGTTGCAGTAGAGGCCTGGCAGAGCATCACCAGGGATGAAACCCAGCGTCTGGTGATGTCTATGTGTTCCAGACTTCAGGCTGTAATTGACTGCAAAGGATTTGCAACCAAGTATTAAAAAGTGAAAGTTTGATTTATGATTATTATTCTGTCCCATTATTTTTGGTCCCTTAGCAAGTGGGAGGCACATATGCAAACTGTTGTAATTCCTACACCGTTCACCTGATTTGGATGTAAATACCCTCAAATTAAAGCTGACAGTCTGCAGTTAAAGCACATCTTGTTCGTTTCATTTCAAATCCATTGTGGTGGTGTATAGAGCTAAAAATGTTAGAATTGTGTTGATGTCCCAATATTTATGGACCTGACTGTATATTGGATGTGGGAGGAAACCTACACAAACACAAGGAGAGCACGCAAGCTCTATGCAAATACTGCACTGAGATTGAATCCAAGGATTCAAGTGTTGCAAGGCATACGTCTTAACCGCTGAGCCACTGTGCCATTCTCAAATACATACAAAATCAAAATTATAATACCATAGTCCCAGTTACCAAAACCACTTACTACTTCAGAGGAGCTACACTATATTGCCAAAAGTATTGGGATTATTATTATTATTATTATTATACAGTATTTATATAGCGCCAAAGGGTTTGCTCAGCGCTGTACAATAGCAAGGGGGACAGAACATGAGACAAAACAGTAACAATTCAATACACGAGGGGGAGCGAAGGGCACGGTTAGGGTGGTATTTGGGTATCAGGTCAGTTAGGTAGTTTGGGGCGGTGTTGTGAATGGCTTTGTAGGTCAGAGTTAGTAATTTGAATTTGATGCGCTGGGCAATCGGGAGCCAGTGAAGGGATTGGCAGATGTGGAGCGGTTAGTGAGGTGAATGGGATGCCTGTCTTTACACGCAAATTAACTTTAATAGCATCCCAGTCTTAGTTCATAGAGTTCAATATTGAGTTGGCCCACCCTTTGCAGCTATAACAGCTTCAACTCTTCTAGGAAGGCTGCCCACAAGGTTTAGGAGTGTGTCCATGGGAATGTTTGACCATTCTTCCAGAAGCCCATTTGTGAGGTCAGGCACCGATGTTGGACGAAAAGGCCTGGCTTCCAGTCTCCTCTCTAATTCATCCCAAAGGTGTTCTATCGGGTTAAGGTTAAGACTCTATACAGGCCAGTTAAGTTCCTCCACCCCATCAATGTCTTTATGGATCTTGCTTTGTGCACTGGTGCACAGTCATGTTGGAACAAGAAAAGGTCATCCCCAAACTGTTCCCAGAAGTTTGGGAGCATAAAATTGTCCAAAATGGATAATTTCATTTTACGTGGCTGAACTGCGGTTGGTCCCAGTTGCTTCCGCTTTGTTATAATACCACCAACAGCTGACCACAAGGTTTAGGAGTGTGTCTATTGGAATGTTTGACCATTCTTCCAAAAGTGCATTTGTGAGGTCAGGCACTGATGTCGGACGAAAAGGTCCGCTCTAATACATCCCAAAGGTGTTTGGAAGTCTTTAGCTATTCAGTTTGCAGACAGCTGGCAACTTCTGTGCACTGTGCGCTTCAGCATGCACTGACCCCACTCTGTCACTTCATGAGTTGCTGTTATTCCCAGTTGCTTCCACTTTGTTATAATACCACTAACAGTTGACCACGGAATATTTAGTAGCAAGGAAATTTCTCAGATGGACTTATTACACAGGTGGCAACCTTTCACAGTACCACGCTTGAATTCACTGAGCTCCTGAGAACAACCCATTCTTTCAGAAATGTTTGTAGAAGCAGTCTGCATGCCTAGGTGCTTGATTTTTACACTTGTGGCCATGGAGGTGATTAGAACGCCTGAATCCAGTTATTTGGAGGGGTTTCCCAATACTTTTGGCAATACAGTGTGTATCAAAGCTAAAGCTGTCTCTGTAAACTTTGGGATAATAATCTTCTACAATTGTTTGTGTAAAGATTTAATCCCATGATTCTAGTGCATAAAGGCTAGAGCTACATGAGAAAATTAAATCTGAGCAGGTAAATAGCTAAACTAATACAGTACTGTGCAAAAGCTTTAACTAGGTGTGAAAAAATGCATTAAAGTAAGAATGCTTTCAAATATATATATTTTAATTATTTATTTTTATAAGTTTACAAAATGCAAAGTGAGTGCACAAATAAAATATCAGTAGAGTACTATCTGGGGACCCCCTTATTATTAAAGTGCGCTTCTAGATTCCGATAAGCCCCCCACAAATACTGGGAAAGGGTTGAGGAGAAGAGACCCTTGTCCTCATCAACCTGGGGACAGAGATACTTTGTCAGGCACCTTCTCCCCATATTGAGGGCATATGGCCTAGTATAGGTCAGGATGAGGGGCTATATGCTCATCCCCCCTTTTGCTAGCCAGCCAGACTACATGCATGGATTAAGGGTCTGGTATGGCTTTTTAGGGGACATCACACATTTTTTTTCACATGCAGCCCCCCTAAAATCCATAGCAGTCTCGAAGGGTCTGCTATGCATTTTTTGGGGGACACTATGCTATTTTCTTCATTCTTGCTGTGGGATGTGCTACAGCAAAAGTGACATTTTTAAAGAAAAAGTTTAAATTGCTGGCAAGTCACATTCATTGCCAGCTTCTTGGCAAAAAAAAGAAAAAACACAAACCACACAAACCTCTCCAAAGGTCCCCCAAAATACATAGCAGATCCTTGAAGGGGTCTGTGTGCAGTTTTGTTTTTCAAAAACAAAAAAGCTGTCAATGACAGCTGTCAAAATAATTTGCTGACAATTTTAAAACTTTTTTCCTTTGTAAATGTCAGTGCTGTTGCTGTACTTTCTGTACATCACAGTGATGTACCCCTTCACAGGCAGAATCAAGATACCTCTCAAGTATGTTATTTAAGGGGACTGGACATTTTTAATGTTTCACTTTAAGCCCTGGTTCACACTGAATGAGGCCTTGAAATTGCACTACTTCACTTGAGTAGCGCAATTTCAAAGCAACTGGTTAGTGCAATTTCATGTGCAGTTTGCCTAATATCTTTGGGACTTCATGCACAGATATCTGCGCAAGTTGCCCAGGAAATCAGCAAAAATAGTGCAGGAACCTTTTTTTAAAATTGGTGCTGCACCGTTGGAGTCATACCAATTTGAACAGATCCATAGGCACAAATAGGGTGCAACTTGTCTTGCGAATTATAACTGTCAAAACGCATGACAAATCGCATTGGTGTAAACTGGGGCTAAGCGTTTAAAAAAAAATCACTGCTCCTGGATGAATAGATTTTTTTTTCTTTTACATTCGTACATATACCTGAGGACAGTGCTCCCTCCATGCTAATACTGTATATTGACACCCTTCTTGTCTATTAGCCCAGAAAATGGGCAATTTGCATGTGACAGATTCTGCTTTGTTTGAATCAATGGGGTTCAAATTCAGCATTCGAAACTTCTTTGACCTTTGCTGAACCCTGCTTGAACCAAACCCAGGGCAGTTCAGCTCATCACTAATTGTCAGCAGGACAGGAACTAAGGATAAACATATCTAATGGAGCAGTAAGAATCTAACAGAAGGTCTAAGCTGTCCCCACTCTATATAAAACTAGAAAACATATTATGTAAAGTATTACACTTTCATTGAAATTTCAGAGTGCAAATGAATTATTACAAATCAAGATTATTTGACAATACACTCACACCAAGGATGAAGACCAGATCCCACACTCAGCTACTTAGTTTAATCTTTTTTATCAAAGATTTAGGTTGAAATATACAGTATACATGTGCATTTTCAAGGCAGTAATATCAATGGTTCCACCTCATTTTAAACTACTCAGGTGTGCCATCTGTTGCCTGCCAGTGTGTTTCCAATACTATGAATATAATTACTTAAACACATCTTTAATATGTAATAAAACTGAAGATATAATTATAATACATTATTACTACAGTGCTTAAGGTCCATTTTGCTGATATCTTTCTAGCTGATAGCTCTTTCTTAATTCTCATATCATCCCAAGGCATTCAACTTGCCTGGTCTTTTGTCTATTCTCAAACACTGTTTAAAGCTTGTTTGTATTGTTTGAGCAGAGAATGTGCCTGTAAAATGATTACACTTGACCTGAAAATCCAGTGGCTAATCATTGTCTGTTTTGCCATAATAGGAGCCTTTTACAACTAGCAAAGTTGAATTCACAGTGGAATGCAATCTTTCTTTCTCCCCTCTATACTTTGAATGTCATACCAGTGATAAATCATACTAGATTGTTTTATTAAAATGTAATCTATTAATGCACAAAATGAGATTTTAAATGTATCTTTAACTGTGTAATGCTTTTTACTAATAATATGTTTTACTTGCCTGTTCTCACAATAAAAGGTTTTCATTATTAAATGTTTAATAGCAAAATGTTTCCTTGTATTTTCCAAATAAAATAACTCAAATTTGAAAAAAAATTGCCTGGATAACTCAGACAATTAACAAATGTATAACTGCTTTAAGGCAAAGGTTAGGTACTTTTGGACAGCTAGAAGAGACAGAGACTAGCAATTTATTGTAGATAATAAAATTTGCTTATCCTTTGAACAAAGACAAATGCACCAAAGGGTTTTATCCCTTAGAAGTTAAGCACTACGCTTAGCGGTGACATGTCCAGTTTGTTACATCCGATGGTATAGATTCCATCTGTTCATTCCTTTTTTCCAGTCCAGTGGAGCAAATGCAATGGTAAAAGCACTTTTGCCAGCAGCCATTGGCTATGAATTAAAATATCCTGATGCCAAGGCCTGCTGGAGCTTTAGAGGATCCAAAGTTAGATGGCACACTTTTAAAAATGCATCTGATTCTGCTACTGTATAGATGCTTTTTTAATGGGCGTTAAATAATGGTTCAGCTACATATATGGGTTTTTATATTGGTTTATGTTTCTTATGCTCATTGCTACCCTTTCTGCCTTACACCATTAAAAGAAACCCATCACGATAGAAACATTAGCTGACTGCAATACTGCCTTTTTTTTGAACCACTGACTGCAAGTATGCAATCAGGCCTGATTTTTTTGAATTCGCTAAATGGCATTCTAGTGGGCAACATTAGAGTCAGGCAACACGAATTTGCAAAATGATGTCTGAAATGGCAACTCTATTCCAGAAGGAGAATTTAAACCCATGTTTCCCAAAACAGTTACATTCAAGGCATTCCATGAATGATAATGTCATGGTTGTTTGTGCTTTCCACCAAACACTCACGCCATAAAATGGATGTTGTCATAACTGATCACATGTGCAGAACTATGGCAACTTCATATCAAAGAGAGGCTATGATGACAGTTTCCTTGATAGTAAAGGATAGGTATAGTTTAGTTATGTTTTAATGGACAACTAATTTTTGAACAGTTATCCATCCGTTTCTTATACTTACCTCTTCTAGTTTCTGCAAGATTTTGCTGTGTATCCTGGGAACTGCACAGGCCCTTCCTAAAAGTGCCCCAGCCACTCTATACTGTATTGCACATGTACACTGTAATTTTATTCATTTCTGGGGAAAAGCTGTAAAGCTTTCATATACGTGAATGGTAGACAGCCTTTCTATAGGCATTTATTGAAGATTTCACTGTACATGTATGAAAGGAACGGAGCCCAGTTGGAAGACTGTTGAAGCAGGCCACAAGGCAAAGAAGGAAAAGTATAATTTAAGATCTGGATAAGATGTTAAGGTAGGGCAGGGGAACCGTAAAGAATACCCACAGTCAGGGGCAGACTGACAACTCATGGGGCCCCCAAGCAATAGGGGATCATGCGGCCCCTGTGTCCTTGCCCAAACTCAAAAAAGCCTATAAAAAAGGTACCAGGGGCATGTCATACGGCCCCCTACTGACCCCGGGCCCTCGGGTAGTACCCTAGTTTCCAAATGGTCAGTCCGCCCCTGCCCATAATAAAAGTACACTACTTTCTCTTTTCCAATACACCTATTTGTAGGAAGCATACATTGTTCATGGATCCATATGCACCCAGAGTGTGACTAATGTAGACTATGGTAGCACCATGTATGTAGCTATTAGCCTATTACTGATCATGTAGAAAAAATATGTAAGGCAGCGCTTGATGGAAACAGAAGCAGGCAGCTAGCAACCAGGTCAGTGTATGAAACCTTACAACAAATAACTAAATAAAGTGCAGCACATGGGACAATACAAAGAATTCAACCAATGATATATATAAATAAATCATCAGAGGTAAAATTCTGCTTTAAAGATCAATAAAGTTTAACAAAAATCAGACTGCTCAGTTATAATAAAATAAATATGATCTTCTGTGCAAAGAATATATAAACAACCAAAGTCCACCAAGTTCATGAAACTAAATCGCATCAACTTTCCACCAATAATAAGCTAACGAATAGCTTTGTGATCACCACCATGCAATACCATCATCAACACTCCTCACTCATCAAATAGACTGCATAAATGATAGCAGCTAATGCACTTTATCACATCCCAGAGCGCAGTCCACTCTAGTCATAGTACCTTTAACATGGCACCCAATGGCTGTAGAAGCAACTAGGCATGTAATATCACAGTTCATAGGAAGGAGGTAAGTAGTGCAGCTATATAAAGTGAATGTTCACAGACAGCAGCCAAATTAATCACTCATGGTATAGTATTTATTAAAAATTGCACATAAAATACATGTAGAACATTTAAAACATAGAAACATCTTTCAGCTCTTACTAAGAGGGAGCCTATGTGACGGCACCCGAATCAGAACTTCTCAATATTTCCCTACCATCGGAGGATCTGCAGTGACTTTCTACTACCTTTTATTTCCTATCTAGGAATTCAGATACCAACTGAGGTTTCTCAACTCTACTCTTTAACCACTTGCCTACTGGGCAATTTTACCCCCTTCCTGCCCAGGCTAATTTTCAGCTCTCAGCGCTGTCGCACTTTGAATGACAATTGTGTGGTCATGCAACACTGTACCGAAACAAAATTTTTATCTTTTTTTAGAAATATAGAGATTTCTTTTGGTGGTACTTAATCATCATTAAGGGTTTTAATTTTTGCTAAATAAACTAAAAAAAGACTGAAAAGTTTGAAAAAAAAAAGTTTTTCTTAGTTTCTGTTATAATATTTTCTAAATAAGTAATTTTTCTCCTTCACTCATGTGCGCTAATGAGGATGCAGTGATGGATACTGATAGACTGTACTGATGGGCTCTGACAGGCGGCACTGATGAGGAGGCACTGGCAGGTGGCACTGATGGGCAATTACAGGCATCACTGATAGGCACTGAAAGGCAGCACTCATATATGGCACTGATATGAGGAACTGATGGGCACTGATAGGCGGCTATGACTGGTACTGATAGGCGGCATTGATTGAAACTGTTAGGCAGCACTGATGGGCACTGATAGGCAGCACTGACTGGCACTGATTGGCAACACTGATATTTGGCACTGACTGGCACTGATAGTTGGCACTGAAAGGCAGCTCTGATGGGCACTGATATGTGGCATTGATGTGCACTGGTAGGCACTGATATGTGGCAATGATGTGCACTGATGTGTACTGGTATGTGGCATTGATGGGCACTGGCAGGTGGCATTGATGGGCACTGGCAGGTGGCACTGATGGCGCTACACTGATCATCAGGGCACTGATCATCAGTGCCCTGATGATTAGTGTAGATGTCCCCTCTGAGGAATACCGCTTACTGGCTGTCATTGGCTCTTTACTGTGACCGGTGATCCGTTGTGTTCCAGAGACATAGCACACCATTGATCATCATGCTGCACGCCCCCGGGGGCACGCATGTGCAGTTAGAGTGGGAGGACGTTTTATGACGTCCTCCCAGAATGAGAGAGCCACCGCACATTTCCATATGGCGGGCAGGAGGCGGTTAAACTTCTTTCCACTGCTTCTTAAGACCCCAGTGGACTTAGCCTCTTATGCTACCAAGCAGCTCTTGTGGATGGGTAGGGTGATTGCCTTGAAGATGGATGTCCTCCCTCAATTCCTTTACTTGTTTCAAATGATTCCATTTCATCCCCTTGCCTTGTATTTTTGGATATTATGCCAGCTGTTCTCTAGGTTTATCTGGAATTCGTCACATACCAGAATTTATTTTGTAATGCTAACCTTTCCAAAGATCAGAAGCAGGGCGGGAGTCTCCGATGTTTCCATTTATCACAAGGCACAGTACTCACCTGAATCCTAGCCTTATTCCACAATTTTCTGACAAGTTTTGGGCTCATTTGGAAGGTCACATGATCGCTATTGATTTCTGAGCCCTTCCGTGGACCCCACTTACCTATCGAAAGTGTCTCTCTGTCCCTAGTGATCTCACCTGACAGACGATCCACTTGTTGGACCACATGTCATCCACCCTTAGCCTATCTAAATACATGGGACCTATGACCCCCAGATTTCCACCTGTTCTGCATGTAGCAGGCTTTGGGACCTGACACAAACAACAATATAAGAGATTAGCCAAGTTACATCTGCTACTTCTTCTGCCACGCTTTTACAAAACCCAGTGCAGTGGTTGCAGAGGCAACATAATGTCATATAATTGCTCTATTCCTGCACTACCAGACATTCTTGCTAAGCCCATGGATTTTAGATCTTTGCTTTTGCAGGACCCTCCAACCCACATTGTCTCTCAACTGTATTCCTTGCTTCTGAATGCATCTTCCTCTGATCTTCTACTTTATACAAATGTCTGGGAAGCAGAGCTCTATTACACTATTTCTTTCTCTGACTGGCAAAAATGCTTTATTTTAACCCACTAACTCTTCCTAGCCACCTACAGGTCTTACGCTGGGCTGGCTCCTTCCCTGCTCCACAAGGTGTCCTCTCTCTAGGGACAATGAGGCAGAGAGATCCTCCTGTCAGCTCCTGCCTGTCGGTAGGTCCCTCTCCTGCCCCCCCAAATCCACACTCCTGCCTTCAGTCCATCTTCTACCTGACACTCACTACTCCCCTGCTGATCAAGCTAAACCATATTTAAGGGCTGTCCTGGACCCCTGCCAAGCCTCCTGCTTGGCAATTGGCCAAGATCCATTAAGTATAAAGATCAGCCTCTCCTCACCCCCACCCACTGACCTCTAGAAACTTATCCAGCCTCTAGAGCAGGGGGAGGTACCAGGGAACTGACCTACAGAGCCCTCAGCCCTGACCCAAGATAGCATGGCTGACTCATCCCAGGCTGCTACTTTGCCTCTACCTACAAAAACTAACTAGCTCCCCCTAGCTAAACTTGAGGGGAGCTACATGCCTTTAGTAAATAAACCCCAATACATGCTGAACTGCATACACATACCAGCTCTGCTGAGTCAGTGGGTACCAAAATGTATGAACATGTGGTCCAACAAAACAGTAGATGGTGGAATACTACTAGTATACACACAAAACAAATTCAAAATAGCAGGTCCTGAAAGCCAAGCACGCACAAGTTCCAATCAAACACTGTCTGTTGGGATGCATGCACACACAAGCTTCACTGAGGCACTGGCCTCTGGAAAGCATGTACTAATCTGAGCCATTTTAGAAACCCTCATTTGTTATTTGCTGATTTGTGCCTTAATAAATAAATAAATAAATTTAGGCATCAGATCTCAACCCACAGCTTACAGTAATTTCAATCTATTATTGTTGCTCTATCTTATTTGTTTTTTTGAAGCAATTCTTTGCTTTTGATGAGCAGTATCATTACAGCAACTAAATATAAAAGGTTGCCACAGTTTTAGTACCTCAGCTCTTTATTGATGTAACTGTAGAAAATTGCAGACATGATTGCTGGAAACGAATTATGCATGTCTTTATGTTTTACATCGATGTTTAGTTGTTGTCTTCCGAGGTACCAACATTTTGAGAATGGAGAATGTTTGAACATCTTTCTCAGCAGGATAGGTGTGTGTATATATATATATATATATATATATATATTGCAGACTTTAAAGCTACCATGTTACCATGTCACCAGAAAAAATCCTATGAGGAGTTTGAGGTCACTAATTCTCACCTGCCTTCCAAAGCTATGGCCACTACTGGTATTTGATACCAGGGGTTTCAGGGGTCGTGTCGCAAACTGAGTGAGGTAGCTCCAGTGAGAATAATCATAGTAAGCAGCAAAAGATGCAGCATCTAACAGCCCCAACAGTGTTGGATACCAGCAGGGCCACAGAAAAGTCCAAAAGTTGAGTTACTGCCTGCCTGACTGGTATTAGTAATCTTTCTTTACAAGATGCTTATATGGCAATTATTTTTGTCTAAGTTTGCTTTAACAATACAGTCACTAGATCATGCAATATCTTATGAGAAAGCATGGGTAGGGAAATGTCCATGTCTACAATGGTCTGTTATTACACCCTTAGAAGGGCAACAGCCAACAAAACAAGTGAACAATACCTACCAAAAACTACCACCCAGTGACATAAATGTTGGCATACATATACAGAATAAACACTAATGTAACAGTACCTTGCTGCTAACTGAAGCTGATTTACTAAAGTAGTAAAGAATGTTTATTCTGCAAAGTAAATGAGAGCTTAGCTTAAAGTAGCATTAAAGTCATTTTTTCAGGTTTGTTTTTGTTTTTTTAAAAGAAACCTGTTCTGAGAGATACAGTACATGAACTGCTGTTGCTTGCTTTGAAAAACTAAAATTCTAAAACAATAAAGTTGCCCAGCAGACGCAGATTAAGAAAGTATGCGGCCCTAGTTTTGTTCCTCATTCTTCATCCCTTCCATTGACATTATTCCAAATGTAGCTGAAGTTTCAATTGAAAACAAAAGGTGCCAAATGTTAAGAAAATAGTAGAAAATAAATATTTTCTAGGCAAATAAGTAAGGGATTGCTAAACAAATTGCATGGGAGACTGGGCTCTTCGCTGGGGAAAATAGTAAAATAAAGAAATGTACAAGGGTAAATAAAGGTACATGTTTTTACATATTCTTTATAACAAAAAAAAATTAAAGACCCCCATAAGTGTTTCAATATGTAAATCCATCATCAATCACGTCATCCAGCAATGCCGATACTTATAAATCGGGATGAATGATAACAGCCTACCACTGAAAGGAAAAAATAACCGACTTATGGACATGTCCAACCTCATCGCTACAGTTGCTGCAAATGACATCTCCCCTCTCTTCTGGTCACTAATTGTAAACAAAAGGATGGAGTCTCCCAGGTGATTTAATTGAACAAATATGGTAAGTGATATCGGTTTTATCCGTGCCCTTTGTTTACATGGCCAGGGATTCCCAGCAAGCTACTATACATGATGTTTGGCTCCCTGTGAATGAGCAAATATATCCAGTGATTGATGAATGCTTAGATAAGCAAAGTTCAGTCCGAACCTGTGTTCAGACTGTTCCTTGAGCTCATCCCTAATAAGGATTGCAATGCACAGAGAAGTGACACCATCTGTATTTTGTATACTGATATGGTCCTATCAGACACCACCTGTCTACAAGTGCATCCTCCCTTATGAAGAACAGCTTTGACTAACAGGCAGGAACATGATTTTAGCTGGGCTTCCTGGGCATCCTCCAAGCCAAGGCTACTGTTTAGGTTCCCTATTGATTCTGCTTTGTCACCAGGCTGTCATGCAAATCCTCTACTTTAAATACTTTGTGAGTTCCTGAGCGGAATAACACAGGCAGTAAGTTATGGGTAAGCCAGAATTTTGCTTCCACATACTTGATTCAAGTCAGTAAGGGCCTGTGTCAATGGACATTGATAGGCAAATGCAGCTTGCTTTTTATATCAGTCTGGGACCATCCAGAATTCCTTGCATTGCCTCAAGTTGCTTTTTCATTCCTATAGACTTATACGGGGAAAGAAGCAGATCTGAGGAAAAATAAATAAATGAACACTGGTGCTAAGCAGTGCAAAAAAGAAAGTGCTAAGTGTAATATGGGTAATAGATATTTCCAGCAGACATTTCTTTTCAGGTAGGCTGTCACTGACAGCTTAGATGGAGCTGTACCGAGCAAGAAAGAGTATGAAAGGTGAATTATTCATCTGACTCATTCAATAGTGAGTGTACATTTCAAAGAAACGTGTTGAGGTCTCCTCCTGTATATGCTACTTGAGTTTAGAAACTTCAGAGTCATTGACCTAAGCATGTATGTAAATCAGGAATTCCAAATTTACTCTTGACATCACTTGCTGCATTCTTGTTACTGATCAATATGGATGCTCTCTGGTGCCCCCTTATTTTTAAAGGGAGATTCTGATAAGCCCCTCACCCACAACCGCCCACAACCACTGGGCCAGTGTTGGGGCAAAGTAGTCCTTGCTTTTTTCTTGATTTCTCTATGGGGGCTTCCCCTTAAAACCTATACCAGACCTGAATGAGACTGGTGAAGTCACTGGTTGTTAAGGACTCAGCAGCGCCTTAACAACCACTTTTATACATGTTGTTCTGACATAACATGATGTGTTCGGATCAGGCATTAAATTCATTCCTACCCAGAGCTATTGTTTGACAGCAATTTAAATGACATTTGTAAATGTCATTTTTGCTGCAGTAGGTTTTTTAGTAAAAGTACACTAAAGCTAATTTTAGTGCACACAGACACAATGGGGTTTATTTACTAAAGCTGGACAGTCCAAAATCAGACTCCCTTCTGCATAGAAACCAATCAGCTTCTAACCTCAGCTTGTTCAATGAAGCTTTGGCAATGAAGCCTGGAAGCTGATTGGTTTCTATGCAGAAGGGAGTCTGATTTTGGACTCTCCAGCTTTAGTAAATAAACCCCAATGTGTTACCCAATTTTATGGTAAAATATAAAAGATGAGGTTGCAATGAATAAATAGATACCCAACACATCAAGCTTTAAAATTGTGCACATCTTTGAAATGGCAACAACCTTTGGTATCCAAAGACGATGCTTTAAAAGCCTTTAAAGATTATCAATTTAAAGTTAACCATGAATTATGCCTCTAGAATTATTGTTCCTACTCCTACATTCCTGGATAGCTATAACATGTTTTGTACAATTCTTGTTTTCATCTGTAGGTTCATGTATGTGGGGGTGGGGGGACTTTAAACATTTTTGTATTTTGTTTATTTTATATAGTTACTTTTTTCTTCTTCTTTTTCTTCTTTTTACACTTGTCTTTACAGCTATCACATAGCGGCCAATAGCATACTGTAATGACAGATTCTCTTTACTGAGACATCAGGGAGATATTATATTCCTGATGTCTCCCCTGTCCTCCAGTATGAATTGTGCTCCATTAGCTTCTTGCCAGGATACAACAGCCATGGACAAGTAATAGCCCATGTTCATTCGTGGAAAGGAATATCAATGAACAAATATCTAGTGGTCACTCTCCTTTCCACCCATTAATACCTTGCATGCCAGTTCTGGGTCCACAGGTGGAATAGCAGAGCCTTGGATACATGGCAGGGGCAGTCAGACATGAGGCAGTACCTTTGGAGGACTGCGACCTCAATCACTCCCACCTGAAAGCCCATCACCTGCTGAACAAGTTCAAACACAGTCCTGGGTGCTGTAGCAGCTGTGTTGTTTAAATTTCCAGTCTGCCTGCAACTGTTTATAAATGGCACTGATAGAGTGATTAACCACTTCAATACTGAGCTGTCACACTTTGAATGATAATTGTGTAATCATGCAACAGTGTACCCAAATTAAATTTTTATCTTTCTTCACAGCTTTCTTTTGGTGGAATTTAATCACCACTGGGTCTCTTTTTTTTTGCAAAATAAATGTAAAAGACCAAAGAAAAAATGTGAACAAAAATAGTTTTTTTCCATTTCTGTTATAAAATTTGGCAAATAAATAATCTTTCTTCATAAATTTAGGTCAAAATGTAGTCTGCCATATTTCTTTGGTAAAAATAACTCAATATATATTCTACTAAACTGTAGGAACACTATAGCGTCCACAAACCATGGTACATATATACAGTTGTGTTCAAAATAATAGCAGTCAGACATCAATAACCTCATCAATCACTGTTTTTGGTAGAAATTATATTTCTACATGGCAAATAATTTACTAGCAGGTGTAGTAGAGTAATAGAAATCCAACAGACCCAACAGTCATGACATGCATGCTGCTGATTCTGTGTAATTGAATCACTAATTGAAAGGGGCATGTTTCAAATAATAGCAGTGAGGAGTTCTATTAGTGAGGTCATTCATTCATTCATTCATTCATTTGAAAAACAGGTGGCAATTATTGCCCTTATTTGAGGAAGGAAGGAAGGCAGCAAATGGTGTACATACTGGTTACAGTGCATTTCTCTCTGAAATTCTGAGGAAAATGGGTCGTTCCAGACATTGTTCAGAAGAACAGCGTACCTTGATTAAAAAGTTGATTGGAGAGGGGAAAACATATAAAGAAGTGCAGAAAATGATAGGCTGCTCTAAAATGATCGCAAATGCTTTAAAATGGCAACCAAAACCTGAAAGACGTGGAAGAAAGCAAAAAACTACCCTTCGAATGGATAGAAGAATAGCCAAAATGGCAAGGACTCAGCCAACAATCAGCTCCAGGAAGATCAAAGAAGGTCTAAAGTTACCTGTGTGTACCGTTACAATTACAAGACGCCTATGTGAAGCCAAACTATCTGCAAGAAGCCCCCGCAAAGTCCCACTGCTGAAAAAAAGACATGTGCTGAAGAGGTTACAATTTGCCAAAGAGCACATTGACTGGCCTAAAGAGAAATGGCGCAACATTTTGTGGACTGATGAAAGTAAGATTGTTCTTTTTGGGTCTAGTGGCCGGAGACAGTTTGCCAGACGATCACCAAACACTGAATTCAAGCCACAGTACACTGTGAAGACAGTGAAGCATGGTTGCGCAAGCATCATGATATGGGGATGTTTCTCATACTACGCTGTTGGGCCTATTTATCGCATACCAGGGATCATGGATCAGTTTGAATACATCAGAATACTAGAAGAGGTCATGCTGCCTTATGCTGAAGAGAAAATGCCCTTGAAATGGGTGTTCCAACAAGACAACGACCCCAAACACACCAGTAAACGTGCAACATCTTGGTTCCAGACCAACAAGATTGACGTTATGGAGTGGCCAGCCCAATCCTCGGATCTTAATTTAATAGAAAACTTGTGGGCTGACATCAAAAATGCAGTTTCTGAGGCAAAACCAAGAAATAGAGAAGAACTGTGGAATGTAGTCCAATCATCCTGGGCTGGAATACCTGTTCACAGGTGCCAGAAGTTGGTTGACTCCATGCAACACAGATGTACAGCAGTTCTCAGAAACAGTGCTTATACAACTAAATATTAATTAAGTGATTCAAAGGAAAGCAAAATCTTCAAACATTTTTCAGTTTATATACTGAATGTTTGAGTTTGTAAAGAAGAATACAAACACTGCTATTTTTTTGAACAGTCTAATATTCACTTTTTTTTAGAGGAACAACACAAATTTGATATATTTTTCATCATGTTTTGATTTGGAATAGAATGTGTAGTGTTCCCAATGAATTTGTGTGTATGGAAATGAAAGCTATTAGAAGGATTTTGAGCTTTATTCACTTTTTTCAACACACTGCTATTATTTTGAACACAACTGTATATATATATATATATATATATACACACACGTTATTCTATATACATATACTTTATATTATCAAAAGTATTGGGACGCCTACCTTTACATATGCATATGAACTTTAGTGGCATCCCTTAGTCCATATGGTTCAATATTGAGTTGGCCCACCCTTTGCAGCTGTAACAGCTTCAACTCTTCTGGGCAGGCTGTCCACAAGGCTTAGGAGTGTGTCTATGGGGATGTTTGACCATTCTTCCAGAAGCCCATTTGTGAGGTCAGGTACTGATGTCGGACGAGAAGGCCTGGCTCACAGTCTCCACTCTAATTCATCCCAAAGGTGCTCTATCGGGTTGAGGTCAGGACTCTGTGCAGGTCAGTTAAGATTCTCCACCCCAAACTTGTTTATCCATGTTTTTATAGACCTTGCTTTGTGCATTGGTGCACAGTCATGTTGGAACAGGAGGGGGCCATCCCCAAACTGTTCCCACAAAGTTGGGAACATGAAATTGTCTAAAATGTCTTGGTATGCTGATGACTTAAGAGTTCCCTTCACTGTAACTAAGGGGCCAAGCCCAACCCCTGAAAAACAACCCTACACCATAATCCCCCCTGCACCAAGCTTTACACTTGGCACAATGCAGTCAGGCAAGTACCATTCTCCTGGCAGCCACCAAACCCAGGCATGTTCATTGGATTGCCAGACAAAGAAGTGAGATTTGTCACTCCAGAGAACATGTCTCCACTGCTCTAGAGTCCAGTGGCTGCGTGCTTTACACCACTGAATCTGACTCTTTACATTGCATTTAATGATGTAAGGCTTGGATGCAGCTGCTTGCTCATGGAAACCCATTCCATGAAGCTCTCTACACACTGTTGTTGTGCTAATCTGAAGGTCACACGAAGTTTGGAGGTCTTTAGCTATTGACTCTGCAGACAGTTGACGACTTCTGCATACTGTGTGCTTCAGCATGTACTGGCCCCACTCTGTCATTATACGTGGCTAAATTGCTGTTCTGGTAGCTTCCACTTTGTTATAATACCACTAACAGTTTACTGTGTAATATTTAGTAGCAAGGAAATGGACTTATTGCACAGGTACCAACCTATAACAATACCACGCTTGAATTCACTGAGCATTGAGCTCCTGAGAGCGACCCATTCTTTCAAAAATGTTTGTAGAAGCAGTCTGTATGCCTAAGTGCTTAATTTTATACACCTGTGGCCATGGAGGTGATAAGGAACATCTGAATCCAATGATTTGGAGGGGTGTCCCAACACTTTTAGCAATATAGTATATACTGTGACGAGAGCAATACAGTGTTACCATAGTACCACTATTACTACTCTGGGGATGTGGTCAGGATTTTTTTTTCTACACAATATGATCATTTATAACAGTGATATTTACTGTTATAAATGATTATTTTTTAAAAATGAAATATTTTCATTCAGTGTGTACTATTATGATTAACTGTGATTGGTCACAGCTAAGTACATGGTACAGATGGGATGTGATTGGCCCTGTCTGTACCACGCGATCGCTGTAACCAATTACAGAGATCTACATAATAGTACACAATGAATGGCATGAATGAACACCATCCATTGTGTACAATTGTCATGTGATCTTCTGTGATTGGTCACAGCGATCTCATGGTACCAGCATCGGGCTGGTACACTGATCTGTCATCCAGTGGACACAGTGGGTGACAGATCGTACGGCAGTGTGGCCCATGGGGCCCACGCGAGGTGTGTTCTGAGAGGATGTCCTATGACTATATACCAGGCAGGAACTGCTTAATGGAATTTTGCATTTTATTATTGCCCTTAAGGTATTAGTAAAATTGCTTTTATCCACCAAACAGATTTTTTTAAAATTTGGTACATGTCACCCAGAGCATTGCCCCCCTACACCCCTTAATACCTATTAGCCTAGAAAATTATCATTAAGGCTGGTACACACGGGTTGAATATTGACCAGAATTGATCGGTTCAACAGAAACCCGCCGACATTCAGCTAGTGTGTACAGCAGCCTGTCCGACAGAAGCTGGCCTAATGTCTAGATTCTGTCAAACGGGCATGCTAGAATACCAGCAGCCAATCGGCATCTGATCAGTGGGCACTGACTAGGATGTTCTGGGGGGGAGGTGCAGTCCCTCTGTCAGAACACAATAGCTCAGCGGGGAGATCGCTGTACTAACATTGCATAGTTAGAACAGCGAGCTCCTCACAAGCTACTCAGGTTTTTTTGTTCAGCTTGAACAAAATAAAAAAACTACCTCTGTGTACTAGGTTTAACTGGTTTTACCATTCAGCTCCTATGTACTTCAATAGGATTCAGATTCGGCACCCAAAACGTTAGTAATGTTTGCCAAATCCAACCCAAACTGAACCCAGGTGAATTTAGCCCATCCTTACTGGTCATTATATTATTATAAGGGATTTATATAGCGCCAACAGTTTGCTCAGCGCTTTACAATATAAGGGAGACAGTACAGCAACAATACAGTTCAATACAAGAGGGATTTGAGGGCCCTGCTCTTTGGAGCTTATAATCTAAGAGGGAGGGGCTAGTGGTACAAAAGGTAATAACTGTGGGGGATGGACTGGTAGGAGGAGTAGAAGATTCCATTATTAGCTGAGGGCAGGATAGGCTTCCCTGAAGAGATAGGTTTTCAGAGATCGCCTAAAAGTGAGCAGAGTAGGCGATAGTCTGATAATTTGGGGTAGAGAATTCCAGAGGATGGGGGAAGCTCTGGAGAAGTCCTGCAGATGAGCATGGGAGGAGGCGAGGGAGCTAGAGAGCAGGAGGTTGTGCGAGGAGCGAAGAGTACGGTTTGGGTGATATTTGGAGACAAGATTGGAGATGTAATTTGGTCAATGACTCAAAGTACAGAAGTCAGAAAAACAGTGAGACTATTAGACAACAAGCGTTAGCAGTTTGTGGTCAATAATGGCTGCTGCCATCTGAATTAAAGAATACATAACATTTATATGAAATTGCCAGAAGACCTTCACGTGGTTCTAAAGCCTTAAGGTTTTTTTACCTTAATGTATTCTGTGTCCCATCCTCCTTATACATACCCAAGCCCAGCTCTGTGCACAAGAGCAGAGGTTCTCTCCTCATAGGGCAGATTGATAGCCATTGCCAATCAAAATCTGTGACAAGGGAGCAGGGACATGGTCGAACTGTGCTGTCTGTGTCAATAGATGCAGAAAGGGCAGGTCAGGATTGAGCCTGCACAAGTGCCCCCATAGAAAGACCCTGCATTCACCATATCTGGTCTCCCACAGTACACAGAACATGGAAGTGCAATTATTTTAGTAAATATAAACTGCTAAATACCGTTTCTCATCAGGAGTTAGAGCAGTCTTGTGACTTCTATCAGTGTTCAGCAGAGCACTGGTTTAAGCTTGTAGGGGGAGTTTTCATTTTGCTCTATGAGGATGCAGGGCCCCTGACCTCTGTCTGGACAGTGCTGATTGGCCCTGTGATGGTCACATGCACTCTCCCAAGAAAGAAAGAAAGAAAAAACACTTTAGATACAAACCAAACTGAGCATGTGTCTTATCAGGAGATAAGAGGGGGGCACTGGAAGGGTGGATCAGAGAAGTTAGGATCAAACAGCCTTTTTACACAATGCAGAGGATTAACCCCTTAGGTTTCACAGTGAGTATAACAATAAGCATGCTTTACTGCATCTACAGACTGATTCTGTCTTAGGGGTTGTGGGTTTAGTAACACTTTAAGGTTGACATTATGGGGTTGATTTGCCAAAAGAACACAATGCTCACTACGCCTAATCAAACTGTGTTCATTTTGAATATCCAATCATATGCGAGGGGATAGAAAAGTAGCAATTGCCTTGCACATAATTGGATGATTAAAGTGAAAACAGCTTCCCTGGTCTCGGCATTCATTCTACTCCTTTAGTAAACAACCACTATTAAGTAGATTATGACTAACCTGTTGAGCTGAAGGAGTACAGAAATGGGATAAAGCCATAAAAAAGTCCATATGATAATACAGAATCAGTGCAATGTTTCAGCATCTGAGGGAGGTAAGGATATCTCCATGGTAACAGCCACGTTCTATTCAGTCAGGAAACACTACATATGTAGCAAGCACAACAGGATAAATATGTCTTTTAAAGAATAACAAACATGAATATATATATATATATATATACACACACACATTTGGCTGCATCATTTTTCTAAGCCTGCAACTACAATTCCTTTATTTCTTTATCTTTAGTGGAAGACAACATATTGGGGTGTTGCTTTTCACATACTGTATGTAAGGGTAAGTATAGCATGCACTTACCACAAAGTAAATTTGCCTCTCATTTGCTACACACCAGCTGTAGGTATGTGGTGTATATGTTGTATCTTCTCCCTACATAATGTACACATATACTGTATATTTGTGCAGTTCATCATCAGTACTATTAACTACTTGCCCTCCTGAGGATTTGCCCCTCTTTCTGACCAGGCCATTTTTTGTGTTACAGCACTGCAACACTTTAACTGACAATTGCGCGGTCATGCAACGCTGCACCCAAATTAACTTTACGTCCTTTTTTTCCCATGAATTGAGCTTTCTTTCGGTGGTATTTGATCATTTGTGTGTTTTTAATTTTTTTGCGTTATAAGCAGAAAAAGACTGACAATTTTGAGAAAAAAACAATATTTTGGACTTTTTGCTATTAAACATGTGCAGTAAAAAAATGTAAAATTCAAATTTCGTCAAACATTTATGCAAAAATGTATTCTACCACTTGTCTTTGCTAAATAAAATCCCAATACATGTAAATTCATTTGTTTATGTGAAAGTTATAGCGTTTACAAATGGCGGTATAGATAATGGGATTTTTTTTCTACTAGTAATGCGATCAGTGACTTTTAGCGGGACTGCGACGGACATTCTGACACGGGGGGGGACTAACTTGGTGTCAATGACACCCCAGTGACTCCAATACAGTGATCAGTGCTAAAAAAAAAAAGCACTGACACTGTACTAATGACAATGGGCAGGAAGGGGTAACATGAGGGGCGATAAAAGGGTTAACTGTGTGTAGGGAGTGTTTTACTAGGGGGCGGGGGTGTGTGCTTCACTGTAAGCATACTGATCGGGATGGCTGTGCTGTGCACAGCCATACGGAACAGTGTGCTCAAGCTGCCAGGGAGGAAGTTTGTTTGTAAACAAAACAGTCTTCCTCCCCGTCGGAGATGCTTGGTAATCACCGGGTGCCAGCGGGTAATTACCTGCCGGGACCCAGTGATTGACATCTGCAGCCACGAATGGTGGTGCATGCGCGGCTCGCGCGCACACCCTACCCTGACATGCAGAATTACATATATATACATGATTCTGCGCACATGTGCCGCCCTGTAGCAGTATATCTGCTATAGGGTGGTTCTTAAGCAGTTAACCACTTGCCCTCCAGAGGATTTACCCCCTTTTCTGACCAGGCCAATTTTTTGCTTTATGGTGTTGCGTTATTTTAACTGACAATTGCACGACCATGCAGCGGTGCACCCACATGAAATTTACATACTTTTTATCCCACAATTAGAGCTTTCTTTCAGTGGCATTTGATCGCCTATGCATATTTTATTTTTTGCGCAAAATGAAATCAAATTTCGGCATAAATTTAGGCCAACATGTATTCTGCTACATGTCTTTGCTACAACAAAATCCCAATACATGGAAATTAATTAATTAATATATAGTGCAATTTTTTTTTAATTTTTTATTTTTACTAGTAATGGCAGCAGTCAACGACTTATAGCGGGGCTGCGATGGGCATTCTGACACTTCGGGGAACTGACTTGGTGTCACTGACATCCCCAGTGACACCAATAAAGTGATCAGTGCTAATAAAAAGCACTGACACTGTACTAATGACACTGGGCAGGAAGGGGTTAATGTGTGGGCGATCAAAGGGTTAACTGTGTGCTGTTTTACTGTGTGCTGTGTGTGTGTGTGCTTCTCTGTAAGCACACTGTTTTGTATGGTTCTGCTATATAAAGCCATGCCTAGCAATGTGCAGGAGCTGACAAGGGAGAGAACTGTACTGTTTACTTACAGTTCTCTTCCTCTGTCAGTAATCCTCCTTGATCACTGGGTGCTGGCGAGATTGACAGCCGAGGCCCCTTCCCAGAAATGCAAAATCACGTGTATATATAAGTGATTTTGTGCACCCTTGATGCCCTGTAGCAGTATTAGTGCTATAGGGCGGACGGGAAGCAGTTAAAGCAACAGCTGACAGATGTAGCCAATACTATTGCAGTTTCTCTGGATGTCAGATGTCCTTATTCAACATGTAAACCTGATTTAATATTGATGTTCATAATTCACATACTGATACTTTGAAGGAAAACTATTATGGCTTTCAGTAAAGTCTATTAAAAATGTTTTACATTTACAAGTTTATAAACTGATACTTTGTACCACTTTTTTCATTACCTGTATAAAATTATTTTAGAAACAAAAAAATGTATTGTGCTTCCATGATATTGTGTTCCCAGAGCAGACATTTCGTTTTCTTTTCATTCATTAATTGAAGAATTTAGTTTCATCATATTCATTATGTTGAACAGATTTGTTTTCAAGGTTCGTTTCATAAACTGGGCATTCACTTTGTATATTAATTTTTATCGGAAGGATTCAATCTTTTCAAACCCAATCCAAATTCACTGTGATGGATAGCTAGTTGTTAAGGAACAGGTGGATTTCTGGCCACCACATCCCTAATAACCATGACGCATCTGCTGTCAGAAGCATTCCCTTTCCCTTCTGAAAGCAAAATGTAAACAAAAGAAGTACGTTTTTGGTTCCAAAGACTTCATGGAGACGCTGCAGAAAAGCCTGTAGTGTGTTTCTTGCACTTTTCTGGTGTGTTTTTGATGCATTTTCCTTTTGTTTATCCCATCCAACAATAAACTGGCCAAAAAAAGCATAAAAAAGGAAAACGCATCAAAAAACACATGAAAAATGCATGTGCAGATACGCAAAAAGCACTGCAAAAGTGGATCAAAAGCAAACTGCATAGGTATGAACCAAGCCTTAAAGAAATAGACTGTTCAGTGGCTGGATCATGTATCCCCACCCATGTGTCATCTACTGTCCATGACCCACAACAAGTTGGTCATATGTGAGAGTATCAAACTTTTCCATAAGAAATCAGGATTGTGAACAATATTCCTGAAATACCCATCTGCTGAGTGCAAGTACTGCTTTATCTCTCAGTATCAATGCACAGCAAACTTTCCACGGCAACTGCTGGAGGTTGCGGCGTGCCGCATGGGTCTTCCCAGTACATGGCATATGATGGCAACAATCTGACTCTAATATAACGTTGACAGTACAATCCAAAATTCTGTGTAATTCTATTTGAATATATCACACACAAAGGAGTTGGCTTTTATTTAAAAATATACAATGGCAACTCTTATGGAAAGCCAACTAATCTAAAGTCACAAGAAACTCTGTGACACGTGTAAATTGTCATACATCCATGGATAATCCTTTCACCATGTAATTCAGAATGAGAAAATATAGTTCTGCTCCAGATTACTTGAATCTTAAAACATTTGGAGAATTAATTCTTGACCCATGTCTTTATAGGTCAGATCTTTATAACAGGCTCTTTACGTCTCATTCAACTGAATTTTCACTTTTAACCTTGCCTAATATGCTGCAATATGAAGACTGAAATAAGCCATGTTTTTAGGCTTTAAAACATGAACTATGACTAAACTAGCCATTTTGACCAAGATTTCAAAACAGATTCAGACAAACATAAATCTGCTGGATTTCATTATCAAAAAAATAAACAGTTGTCTAGAGCCCATCTATAATAGAGAAATGTGTGATCTGAAAGCTCAGCAAAGTAAAAAGATCCTGTGGAAAAATACACTGCAAAATGCCATTTCTATTAGTTTTGAAACATATAAACAAAAAAGAATTGAATGCAAAGCTTGAGTCTTCACAAGTAACTATCGATGCCTTTAAATTTCACAGTAGGGAGCTCATTATCTCTTATAAGATATTTATACTGTAAAATAGCAACCCAAAGAAAAGTTGATTAAAAAGGAAGGAGGGAGGGGGTGCTCATAACATCTACTAGGAGCTTTACTGTGATTTGCATTAGAGATTTAATAACAAGGCAGAAATTGCATAGTACACATGATCAGAAAATCGTACGAAAAATACCGCTTTCGATAATCTGATCGTTAGTACACAGTTTTTGTCTGAAATTATTTGAAGGGAGAAGCACAAATTTTTTTCTCCTACAATACCAAATCACACAATTTTTGTTTAATCAGTACAATTTTCATCTGAAGATACAAAACAAATACAATAGATTACATCACTCCTGCATTTTTATTCTGCATACGCGAAATTTTGTAACCTTAGTAAATTCTTCATTTTCAATATGGAGACTAACATGCAAAAAAAAACCTGAAAAAAAAAAACCGGATGATTTGTCTGATATTCTCATCGTGTGTACAGTACTTATGGGAAAGACATTAGTCAAATAAATTATGTGTTTCCCAAAACAAAGAAACATTTGGGAAGAGTAGAGTTCATAAACTAGAAGTTTCGCAAACCGATCCCAGCAAATCTGTATGAGCTCAGTTGCACAAATCTTGCCCAAAGTTTTCAAACTTTGGAAGGACCCAATTAAAATCTATAAGGATAAATCTTGTAATTCAGTTCTGGCCATTTGTATGACTAAAAGGAAGGGCATAGGAATCTGGGCACATACATAAAGGACAAGTTCCAATTTCAAATTTAGGAAAATTAAGAAAGTTCAAATAAACACAAGTCTGTATGCTCTCCCTAACAGGTCCAACACACACTGACAATATGCCTGCTGTGAGCCCACTCTTTTAACCCCCCTGGTGGTATTCCCGAGTGTAGCTGGGGGTTAACTTTCAGCACCAGAAGCGGTAACCCCCAGCTACACTCGGGATTACTCTGCAGCGTTGCTGTGGGATCCCTCCAGCACTTACCTTGTCCTTCGCTCCCGCGATGTCCCCCCTGCAGCATCCCCAGCCATGTCCTCTGGCTGATGCCAGCATCTGTCTTCTGGGTTCCATTCCCTGAGAGCGTTGGGACATACGGGATGTACGGGGGACGGAACCGGCGGGAAATTCAAAAATGTAAAAATGTGACATTCGCTCAATACACTAAAATCACATAGTAAAATATTACTGTATCAAACCATTTCACATACATTTTGTCCCTAGTGCTTTGTCCTGTGCCCTGCCTGCATTTTTACTGTTCTTTCTGCCTGGAAACTAAGAAATGTCCATGGCGTCCAAAAAAGCGTCCCTTTAGGTCAAAAACAGTTTTAGACCATCTAGAGAACAGTGATAGTAAATTAGAACCACTTGCAGAATTGAGTGATAGTGATTTGTGAGGAAATTCGTCATCAGACATTAAAAATTATTCTGCGACTGTGCTCAGTGATGTGCGAACTTTCAAATTTCAGTGTTTTTGGTTTGATTACATTGTTGAATTAAATGTATTATTATTATATTATGTTATTATATATATATTATTATTATATTATATTATTTATGATTATTTATTATATTATAATTTATGATTTCGTGTTTCAAATTTTATCATACATGGGATGTTTACTAGACTCTTGTTCGGACAGATTTCAGTGAGTTATTCCTAAGAATTACAGGTCTACAATAAAAAAACAACATATTTCCATGCAAAAAAATGTACCACTTTGAGCACAGAAATACTGACATAATCAGACCGCTAGGGAGGTTAAAGAATAGAGCTGAGTTTTATATCCCTTTAAATTACTGGCACTTGTGACTCATCTGACCAGAGATAACAGCTATGTACTGCATTACAGGTTGTTTCTTATGTGGCAACGGTAAACTCAAACCTGATTTCTAGTAGCCAGGAGTAAGATGAGTAGAAAGGGCAAAGTGCTTTCTTTAATATATCATTCAAAGCTGAACTCCAAATTTACGTTTCATCTTATGCAGTTTTACCTCTTCTGTAATGATATTACTTACTCTGATTTTGCTGTACAAGGTAGGCTTCTCAAAGTGTTCATTAGAAGCTGCAACAGAGTCCAACAGAGTCTGCCTGACTGAAGGACATTGAGTATCATCTAACTCTTTCCTTCTGAGACTTGGCCTGATACACATGAGCAGAATATTGGCCGGTTCAACAGAAACTGGCTAACTTCGGACCATGTGTACAGCAGCCTGTCTTACTTCTGTAGAACGGTCATGCCAGAAAAAACCTGCCGATTGGCATCTTGTCAGTGGTTGCAACGGTATGTTCTGGGGGGGGGAAGATCCCCTTTCAGAACACAATAGCTCAGCAGGGAGATCGCTGTACCAACATTGCATAGTTAGTACGGCGAGCATCTCTTGAGCCCCTCAGTTTTTATTTCATTGAGCCCTCATAATGTGTACCAGGCAAGACTGTCCTTGGGCCACCCCTTTCATTCTCTGGCTTTCAGTTCCTTTAATCAATCAACATCTCATGTAGGTGTGACCACACCTTCCTGTTTTCAGGAAGAAAAGGTAGATGGAAAAGTTTTATTTAATAATTTTACTAGCATGTTGATGATGGAGAAATGAACAACCAGGGTAGCAAAATGAAAGCAGATTAAACTTCAACTTTAAGCTCAGAAAAAGTGAGGAAGGGTTGTAACAGCGCAAACACTGCAAAGTCCTGGGAAATGGTAGTATGGGGTGATGGTGGTATTAGTGGCTACTGTATGAAGAGCGTAGGATTCCGTGTGGCACTGAGGGCAAGGCTTCCAAATAAGCTGTAGCAACTTCTGTAGATGAGAAAAAGGAGAGAAGCGCCTCTAAGTGCAATAAGTCTTTTAATTCAAGTCTAAATGTAGAAACACTCACATGTGTGAAGTAATCATAAGCATAAAAACCGTGGTTAACAATAGTTAACGGTGGGGTGGTAACCCGGGTGAAGAGCCGTCATCTCTCTGCGATGTGGGGAGGTCAGCTCTCGGCTGGAACAGCGTGGTGGCTGGAGGGGGAACAGTGGTGAGGCCAGCCTTCATGCACGTCCTCCCTCAAAGCCGGATGGAACGCACGCTGGAACGTAGCGGCGGCGTGGCCGTGATGACGTCAGATCCCAGGGTGCACTGCGACGCGTTTCGGAGCATGCACTGGCCGTGGAAGGCGGAAGTGCACTCCTTTTTCAAGCCCTCAGTCCATCTCTCCAGTTTGAAAATGCAGAAAATCCTGCTTAATTTTTTAATTATTCAGAAATGCATTCAAATACCCCCATTAATTGTTACCTATACCTAAAAGGGTATGGATACCTTTGGTTAAAAACCTCTGCACTAAGCTAAAATGCATTTGTAATTTACAATAACAATCATTATTTTTAGCCATATATCTGTTGGCTGTGGAATTGACTGAAAATAACAGTTGCTGGTATTGATAAAAATAACAGTTGTTATAGTAAAAAAGATTTTTTATAGCTTCTGGAATGAAGACTCTTGTCAGATATTCAAAATTATTGGCCTAAAAGCCCTCATAATTATTTTAACTGTCACTATATTCACAGGTCATTGAAGTAGCATCACTATGTCAGTCACTAAGTCACTCTTCAAACTCCATGTCTGTAATCTGCTGGATTCCCCCACATTCATGATATTCTAATACCTCCATAGCTCATCCTGCAAAGCAAAGGCACCAAATTAAAGAACCCACCAATGTTTTCACTCAACATGTTCTGCCACATTATATTATATTTTTGTTTTGTTTTTGGGTGCCCGAGCACCTTGAGCAGATTTATTTATGTTTTACATTCCCAATGAAGCCACTATTCCCTAGTGCCTCTCCCACCTCAATCTGTCCAGTTATGCCCTTACTCAACTTTAGGTGCTCCACAAAATTTAATCTAATCAGGGAAGCCTATCCCACTTCCACCTCACAACTGAACTTTTAATTCTTCCATCAGCTCACCCCTTACAGCTATTACCTTTTGTACCATTGCCCCACCCTATTAGATTGTAAGCTCTTAAGAGCAGGGCCCTCCTAACCCTCTTGCATTGTACTGTAACTGTACTCTTTCCTGTCTAATAGTATTAATAATAATAAAGTTGCCATTCCTAATTTTTCAATACCTAAAATATTTTTTCTATATCTATGCATAAAACTAAATAATAATATTTATGCTCTAGGATAACAACCTTTAGCCATTAAAAGGAACCTGATGAATTAATGAATTAAGCCTTTATTAAACCCAACTGTGCAGTTCAATCTGAGAGAAGATGAGACCTGCACTTTCATATATAATACTATCTGGGATTAAAGCAATGAATCTGTGCAGGTATTTATCTGTAAGTTATCTTTTAGCTTTTGAATAGTTTTTTTCAAAATAGAGCCTTCTTTATGGTTTAGTGCCAGTCCACACTATTGAAGTGTGGGAAACTACATATGATTCAGACAGGAATCACCCTATATTCCCGTTCAAACCACATACAATTCTTTGCAGTGTGGTTTGAGCCATTCATTTTGTATGGCTCAAATTGTACCTCAAATTGCACTGCACCCGCAGGCAAAGGTGCTTGCACCTTTTGTTTTTCTCACTGGAATCGGATCGCATGGGTGTTCTGTGAACCGTTTTTGGGGTGTTGATAACTTAACCAATTCAATACCGGGCAATTTTACACCTTCCTGCCCAAGCCAGTCTTCAGGTTTCAGCGCTCTCACATTTTGAATGACAATTGCACGGTCATACAACATTGTACCCAAACTAAAATTTTATCATTTTCTTCACACAACTAGAGCTTTCTTTTGGTGGTATTTAATCACCACCGGGGTTTTTATTTTTTGCTAAATTAACAAAAAAAGACCAAAAATTTTGGAAAAAAAAAGTTTTTCTTTGTTTCTGTTATAAATTTAGGCCAAGATGTATTCTGCTACATGTCTTTGGTAAAAAATAACCCAAATTAGGATGTATTTTTTAGTTTGTAGGAAAGTTATAGAGTTCACAAACTATGGTATAGATCTGAATATTGATCAATCCTGAAGTACTGACAGCCAATCTAATTTCTTGAGGTCCAAGAATGTCAAAACAGTACAGATATCCCCCAAATGACCCCTTTTTGCAAAGTAGACAGTCCGACGTACTTCATAAGAGGCATGGCGAGTTTTTTGAAGTTGTATTTTTTTTGTCATAATCTTTTGGAAAATGAAAAAATAAAAAAAATTAGTTTCACTATTTTTTTTTTACATATTGTCACCAGTGCAGTACAGCGTCATCATATAACTGGCATGGTGGTGATCAGGGACACTGACTGGTGACTGTATGAAAAAAAAAAAAATATATATATTTTTTTTATTTTTTATTAAAATTTTTTTCTTTTTTTTCAGATTTTTTTTTCATATTTCATTATGACCAAAGTAGTACAATGTTACCATAGTAACATTGTACTACTTTGGGGAAGTGATCAGTATTTTTTTTTTTTTTTACACAATTTGCTTATAGCAAAGAATTACTTAGCTATAAGCAAGCATTTACCTGAATGACAACAATTCATTCAGGGTTTTTTTTTTTTTTTGTGCTTAGCTGTGATTTGGCCACAGCTAATCACATGACATGTGCATGTGATTAGCTGTGACCATTCACAGCTAGACGCTAGTATACAATGGATGGCATGAATGAAGCCATCCATTGTATACAACTGTCATGTGACCTGCTGTGATTGGTCAAAGCAGGTCACATGGTACCGGCAACGGGGCCGATACTCAGATCGTGCCGCTGCGCCGCTCTGCAGGAGCGCAATCTGTGCATGTGCGGGAGGACGCCATTTGGTGTCCACCCGGTACGCTGATGATATTTGCCGCCCGCCATTCGGCCATAGGGCGGGTGGCAAATGGTTAACATAGACATCTGCAGTGGTTCGCATGAACAGAGTGCAATTACGATCTGGAAACATACAGAATTCGCTGCAAATCCCACACTGCATCAGTGTGAACTGGCACTTATTATTTTTTTATCCACATGTAAAGTTTTACAAAACTATTTAGCATTTAAAAGTAAATTTACAATAAAACTATTTATCATCTAAAAGTATGCAACGTATAGTAACACAAAAGGTCAAACAAAACAGGAGCTGCAGCCTTAACTTTTATCCTTTGTTGGACATTATTGTGTGCCCAGGCTGGATCATGGTGGAGACAGAAAGGTAATGTTATGGAGAATGGGGGCCTAACTGATCTGACAATTCAAAACCTGCAAGGCCTTAGCTATGAATGATCAAAATGAAAATAAAATTAAAGAGATGAAATGTGTAATGTCACATGCATGCTCTTCATGTTTTAATGTTGGAAAATATCCAACAGAAAAGGGGAATCTGGGTGAAAGCTATGTGAATCTTGTGTAAAAACATTTATAAATAGACCCCAGAGTCTTTTTAAAACTGACAAAGTAAGAAAAACTTGAAAATAGTGGTGCTATTTAAAAGTAATTATAATAAGCACTCAAAAAAAGATCTGTTGGTAATAACATATTTTATTCCCTTTAAAGGAAAAGGATGTTATGTTAAAACCTTGAACAATAGAAAAATATGATAGCAAAAACTGTGCTGTGCTTTGCTTTGTGATTTCTTAGAGTAAGTTGCTTAGAAAAAAAGAATACTTAAAAAAACAAATGTTTAACAGCAGGAGGTAAAGCCCAGCTCAGTAGGTAGCATTTAAAAATCTCTGCCATGTTTTTGATTGCTTTCTATGTTGGCAAGATGGATAGAATAAATTATCATCAGATCCACCCCAATATAAGCGTCTGCTGCCAGTGTTCAGCACATGTTGGATAGGCTAGAAAAGTTACTTGGGGGGCTTCGGCATAACTGAACTAGTCCATCTTGGGGCCGGTAATAAAATATAAGAATGGTGGAGGATCCCAAATAATTTGTTGTGATAACTAAGCTGTAAGCTAAAGAACTAAATTGAGGACTTCCAAGATTGCATGCTCTTGAAAAGTGCCTTTGCCATATACCAGAGTAGAGACTGCAGGAGAATACAAAAATATGGGGGGTATTATAGAAGCATGCAACCAAAACCAACGAAAATAGTATTTACAGTACATAACATTCAACAAAGATTCACTGATGAGCCCTTCATCCTTTTTATTAGAGACTTCTAAAATAACTGCCATGGTACTAAATGATACATGACTAGTTATATAGATAACTATAAACTCCTAAGCTTATCTTCTATTGTTGGAAATACAGTATATCTGAAAGTTTATTAAGGTAATTCTCACAAGAAGAATATGTGATAGATAGTAACATCCTGTGATAGCCAGCATGCATCTATGGAAGTCAGATGTTATCTACTTCTTCTCTGCTAGGAAGTATGTGGAAGCTTTAACAGAGTGACTGTTGCTGTTGTAAAGTTTTTTGACATATTAACTCGCAGAAGCCTAATGTATTTGGTGTGGAAAACATAAAATACTTAAAACGTGGCTTAAAGAGCACACTCAGAGAGTTGAGATCAATGATTCATACTCAGAATCATGTAACGTTATAAGTGGTACATCCCAAAGTTCAGTTTCGGAACCATTACTCTTTGCTCTGTTTATACATTTATGTGGCATGTGGGGTTTAAAATTTCATTTTGCAAACAATTACAATCTATGTAATGCAAAAAAAAAATATCTATAGAAGATGCCGTGCGTTGCACTTTTGCTTTAAGACTACAAAAAGACTAAGGCTTCACGAGTGATCAAAGTGCTTTGCATTATACAGTTTATATAATATATACAATATGTATAGAACCATTAGCATTGTATACCATCTTATGAATAAATGTGAAATTGCATTGTGAATAATGTAGAAAAGTGAAGAAAACAAAGATGTTATATATTTAGAATAATATGGTATACAGGATAATAATTGGTCAAAAGCAACATAACCTTAAAAAAATATTTTTTGCTTTTTCCAACAGACTGATATTTTACCAATCATATAAATAGTATAAAACAAACACAAGAGGGTACAGTCTAAATGAAGTAATGAAAGCATATTTTAAAAATTAAAAGGCAAATGGAAAATCACAGTGGTGTAAGTCAAAAGTGCATGTCAAAAGAGATCTCCAAGCTGTTAGATGTTATAAGTACATTCCAATCTTGATGGCAGTAGAACGGCGCTGAGACCAGGACCACCGATGCACATAGAAAGGAACTATAAAGGCAACCCTTGACTCATGGATGATTCACACATCCCTATTTTCACAGAAAGGAACTGACAGCCATGGAAGCTTAGAGAATGACGTCACATGTCAATGGTGCATAGGGGCATGGCTATGCATTTCAAAGCCTTACGGATTCTTTGTCAAGCCTGCCTCTCCTCTGCTGAAGATGTTCTTAAGTACACTGGAATACTGCAAAGCCCAGCTGAACCATACTTAAGAAAAGCACAGAAATACACAAAATAAAAGCAAGAGATAGCATATGTTCAATCTCTAACTAAATGTAAAAAAAAATCTATAAAATATATGTGCATTTTTATTGTATGGGATATTATTAAAACACATATATACTACTCAGTAGATAGATAATAAAAGGTAAACAGATGATATGACAAAAACTAAAATCAGGGTAAAAACTTGTGAGGGGCCATGTGAAATCGTGAAGTGACTAATTAAAACATATATAATTTGTATAAAATATGAAAATATGTATTAAAATAGAAATAATAATAATAACAACAATAATAATATGAATAATAACAATAATAATAACAGAGTTAAAAGATAATTGCTGATGCAAAAGTGCAAGATAAAAAACTATTACCTGTTCCCTACATTTTTTTAAATGACTGTGTTGACCTCTATTTTCTCATTTAGATCCTCATGGTACCTTCTATACGGGGGATAAACACAGTGATATAACAAATTATAGGGAACATGTAGTAGTTTTTGACCTTGCACCATCAGGAATTATCTTTTATTAATATTTGTATTGTATTATTACTTCTATTTTAATACATTTTCATAAATGTTTCATATACAATTTATATAAGTTTTAATTAGTCATTTCATGATTTCAAGTTGGGCTCTTTTTGCCCTGAATTTAGTGTCTTATCATCTGTTTTTCTTTTATTATCTATTTATTGAGTATTATAGTTTATTTTTACTATTATCCCACATATATGCCATATATTTTAAAAACAAATTCTATTTTTAGTTAATCGCCATTGTGTTAGAGATGGAGAGTATGTCTTCTACTTTAATCTCATGTTTTTCTGTGAGTTTCTTAAGACTCGGCTGGACTTTGCATTCCTCCTGCGTACTTAAGAAAATCTTTAGCAGAGGACAGACAGGCTTGACAAAGAAGCCTTGAGCCTAAAATGCATAGCCATGCCCCGATGCACGCTCGACATATGACTTCATTCTCCAAGCTTCCCCAGCTGTAGGTTCCTCTCTATGTGCATTGAGGTCCTGGTCTTGCCACCGCCGCCACTGGCATCAGGATTGGAATGTGCAAAAATAATAAAGGTAGGTGCTGGCCCTGTAAGTATATGGGTGCTTCAATTGTGTATGAATTGAAATAAAGCCATACATCAATAAAGTAAAATAAAAACTATACTATCCACAATAAAAACAAATCACAACTGTTGAACTTGGCATAGACAAATAATCAATATAAAGTCTAAAATATCTATAAAAAGTCCCCAATCACTGTGTCCTTGAAAAAATAACTGGGTGACAAAGTCTTCTTAAAACCAATGTGCTCCACCACGTGTAGATAAACTCCTCACTCACCAGAACCCCGTGGCCGATATTTTCAAGGACATGATGATTGGGGACTTTTTATAGATATTTTGGACTTTATACTGATTATTTTTACATGCTAGGTTCAAAGGTTTTGATTTGTTTTTATTGTAGATAGTATATTTTTTTATTTATTTCACTTTATTGGTGTAAGGTTTTGTTTCAATTCATGCACGTTTGAAGCACCCATATACTTAAGGTGCCAGAGCCTACCTTTATTATTTTGCACATATGTAAAGTGTTGGTTACACTAAAAGGGACAGCTGCCTTGATTTAGTCTGCACAATTATGGGTTGGTGCCCTCTCGTTTTTATTTTATTTGATTATGATTGGAATGTACTTTTAACATTTAGCAGCCTGGAGAACTCTTCAGATATGCACTTCTGAATTACAACACTGAGTTGTTATTTATCTTTTAATTTAATAAACGTGCTTTCATTGCTGAACTGCGCCTTTTGTTTGTTTTATTCATTCTTAGCATTGTGATGTCCTACAGTCTCTTTGGGGAGCTGCAGCAAGTGCTTTGAAATGGAACACACACTTATACCACATGTGTTATGAAGGACATTGATGGACTTCTGTAATATTCTTCTGTATATGTCCCATATTGCTACAATAGTTTTTTTGAACATTTGGTTCACTTTTGCGCCATTATGAATTTATTTATATATAAATAGCATATGCTCATATGCCCTATATAATATTATTCTAAGAAATATTAAGTATTTTATTGATATCAGTATTAGATTTAGAAAAGTTTGTAATAGGAATTTATGAATACTCTTAGTGTAAGCTGGTTTATTTCCTATATGCAAAAGTACCTTAATATTTTTTAAAATAATTCTAAATGTGTCATTTTAGAGCAACATGCACTAAATACTTTTGATGTAAAATTCATTTTGCATACAACTATTTACAAAGCGTTACCTTCAGCCTAAGAATTTCTTACCACAAGATTTAGAATTTTTTTTAAACACCCCCCATTAATGTTTTAGAGTAAGACAGAAATAATTTTGTAACATCTTACCTCAGTTTGAATTTGGCTTGTGTAAAATTTTTAGAGGCAAACACAAAATATGTTATAATATCTCCTATTCTCATATTCTGTGATAAAGATCGGATTGCCAAATTACCATCAATCTGTACTTCAATGGAAGAGTTCCTACTGACGGCTTGGTAAAGATAAACACTTCCAATTCTCTGTAATGGTGGACCAGTATCATCCATGTAACTGTGAGATGACCGAATGGTACTTTTCTTGGTGTCTTCCTTGGCACACTCTCCCTTATCACTTGGCTGAAGAGCATAGTACAATTCCACAGGGCTACCATCAGATTGCTCTATCATTCTTTTATGGCCGGCAACAACTGTTGGTGGATCAAACCAGCTTGCAAGCAGCTCCAGTTCAACAACACACAACCCTAGATCACTTGTCAATTTGCAAGTGCCCTTAACTTCCCTAGTTTCCCGAAAAGCAAACACCTTAACACATGGAAGTCTCTCTGTAGTGCTGTAATCATCCCAGTCTCTCCCCACAATATAAAACAATATCTGAACTTTGGGTTTAGTCCGAAAAATTTTATCCTTCAAGATATATGCTTTGATCTTCCAATTAAATGTAAATTTGTCTGTAAATCCAAAATGATTGGGCATAAAAAGTAAATCTTGTGGCACTTCTTGTTCAACAAAAAATGGCCCATATGTGGCATTCATGACAGGTTGTTTTTTGGTTTTATAAATGAGAAAAGACTCAACTCGTGACTGCAGGCTGGAATTTCTCATGATATCCTGGTTGGCTTCCTTCAGGAAGAAGAAAACATCACTCTGATGAATAGTATAAGTCACTGGTAGGTAGGTTGGAAGCAAGGAAAACCTCTGTACGCTGTCTAATATCCCACGGCTCTCCGTCACTGTTGAGAAATATAAATAATTCATGATAAAATACATTTGCAGAATACAAACATGTAAAACTACAAAACTGAGTTTCAAACTTTTTAAAAGCAAAAGGCAAAGCAAGATATGACCAAGATTTGGCTAGAGTGAATGTGTGCATGTGAGATTCTAATTGATGTACAGGAGATTCCAAGGCAGATGGCTGGTTTGGTAAGACTACTAAAATGACCGTTCTGATGCTTTAATGCAAACATCGAGTAATAAATGATTACATATAAGAAAACAAATGACCAACAAATTCAGAATCCATTTTCCAGTGTTGATATATTGAAGAGGGATAGAAAAATACATACACAAAACAAACAATAGCTCCAAATCCTATTTTGCCATCATTCTGTAATGAAAAGATTTTTGCAGGAAAACATAAAATGTGTAGACCTATGTACTACAGCTTTCTTTACAATACATGGATTGGTCAACAAAAACTAATATACATGGGGCAGTGGTTTACACAGAAATGTGATGGGTCGCATGGGTCAATGAAGATATACATTTTTAAATGAATTTCTTCTAAAAAATAGCAGTGCAATGATACGTGAGGGTACTTTTCACTCCTATTCTTTTAGCCCTTTTTGCACTCTCCATTTACTAAAACTGGAGAGTACAAAATCTGGTGCAGCTCTGTATAGAAACCAATCAGCTTCCAGATTTTTTTTTTTTTTTTGTCAAAGCTTAATTGAACAACTGAAGTTAGAAGTTTAAATAAAGATAAGGCAAGTGAGCGCAAAACACAAAATATCCGCAGCTAGCAAATAAGGCAATCCTCAGCACCTCAGATCAAAATACAAATAATTGGAATATGCAGCGCCATATTCCAATTATTTGAAGTTAGAAGCTGATTGGCTACTATGAATGGCTGCACAAAATTTTGCACGCTCCAGTTTTAGTAAATCAACTCCATAGTGTAAGATCTAAGACACTAATATTTGGAATGTTACTGACTGTCCTTCTTTCTGGAGACTTTGACATGAGAAATCAAAGCACTGACTCTACCAAGATGTCCGCCTCCACTCAGAGACAGTATGGAAACAGTGCAGAACAAGACATGGTTAGTAAGTAATGATCAGCTGCAGGGAGCCTATGGTCAATGCAGTTACTAGTTCACTGCCCTCTGTCTGCCTTTTTTTGGGCACAGCTATCGAGGTCAGTTTTTCTATCCGACAGCCTATCTGAAACTAGGTTAAAAGACATATAATCCAATTATGTGCTTCCATTCTTCTCTCATCCATTGTGTTCCATGCCACGCACGTCTGATTCCAGCCCATAATCTGTTTCTGCCCTTGGAAAGAAATAAAAATATATGACCCATCCCATGTGTTTCATGCCATACATTTCTGATTCCAGCTCATCGTTTTTTTTTCCCTTGGAAATCTATAATGTATGACCTAAATTATAAAAGGTGCTAAATCCAAGGTACATTTGTAGAACATAAAAATTAGGGATCAGCAAAACAGGGGTAAGTTGACAAGTAATATTAAAATATTAGCCTTATCACTCCATACTTTGTTATTATAAAGTAATACTATGCTAAAGCACAAGAAAAGCAAACAGATTCAGTTTTAGGAAGGATCTTATTTTCCTTTATTCTTTTTATCATAAAGTTATAAGATACAGCCTGGCCTATGTGATTATCCTGAAAGTGTCCATAACATCCTAGTTCCTGTGCACACATAACTTATACTGATCTAAATGATCATCCTCACTCAAAGGCAAATAACTATTTTGCATATTTCTCAATTTGGCAGACATAGACATGTCACAATAAGTATCAGTCTTGGACAAAGTCTCAGCCTTGGCTTCAGACATAGCACAGTCTTCCGAAGGCAAATAGAGTCGCTAAACAAAAGCTCAATGACATGTGAGGTTATGAATCAGCACTTCATGAACAAAAGCTGGACTTGGACTTTGTAGTCATCTTCTGTAATTAGGACCATTATCATTTTTTATTTTCAATGTGCCAGACATATTCTATACTCTCCTAATTCTCCTGTAGTTTTACTAAACCTATCCCTTTATAACAGAGCCATGAATTTTAAATGATCTGGTTGTTTAAGAATTCATGAAATGAAACAATAATAGAAGCAATTCCTTCATGAAGTCCAGAACCTAGAGATT